>NW_024037292.1:0-67999 GCF_015832195.1 Motacilla alba alba | reverse complement strand
AGATGCCGCGCAGGGACAAGCTGCCACTTGTGCCAACTCGGGCTGCTTTGAGAGTGGCCATGGAGCTCTGCAAACAGAAACTAGGACTGTGGGGTGCTGAGTTTTGTTTTCCCGGGCAGAGCCCATTGTCAGTACCAGGTAGGCCCTTGTTCCTTAGGGGTAGGCTGGCACCAGGATTTCCACGTATATCAAGATGCTGCTCAGGGACAAGCTGCCACCTGTGCCAACTCGGGCTGCTTTGAGAGTGCCCATGGAGTTCTGCAAACTGAGACCAGGAATGTGGGGTGCTGAGTTTTGTGTCCCCAGGCAGAAGCCTTTGTCAGTACCACGTAGGCACTTGGTCCTTAAGGGCAGGCAGCCTGCTTGATTTCCACGAATATCAAGATTCCGCCCAGGGACAAGCTGCCACCTGTGCCAACTCGGGCTGCTTTGAGAGTGCCCATGGAGCTCTGCAAACGGAGACCAGGGAAGTGGGATGGTGGGTTTAGTTTCCCCGGGCAGAAGCCATTGTCAGTACCAGGTAGGCCCTCGGCCCTTTTTGGCCTGTTGCAGGCTGGATTACTCACGAATATAGATGCTGCCCAGGGACAAGCTGCCACCTGTGCCAACTCGGGCTGCTTTGAGAGTGCCCATAGAGCTCTGCAAACTGAGACCAGGAGACGTACTATGTCGGGTTGCTGAGTTTTGTATTGCCGCCAGCAGAAGCCTTTGTGCATTACCAGGTAGGCCCTCGGCAGAAGCTTTTGTCAGTGCCACGGTTTGCAAGGGCAGGATGCTACCACGAATATGAAGATGCCGCCCAGGGACAAGTTGCCACCTGTGCCAACTCAGGCTGCTTTGTGAGTGCCCATGGAACTCTGCAAACTGAGACCAGGAACGTTGGGCTGGTGGGTTTTGTTTTGCTGGGCAGAAGACTTTCTCTGTACTATGTCGGCCCTCGGCCCTTAGGGGCAGGCTGGCAGAAGGATTTCCACGAATATCAAGATGCCGCCCAGAGACAAGCTGCCACCTGTGCCTACTCGGGCTGCTTTGAGAGTGCCCATGGAGCTCTGCAAACTGAGACCAGGACCGTCGGGGTGCTGGGTTTTGTTTCCACTGGGCAGAAGCCTTTGTCAGTACCAGGTAGGCCCTCGGTCCTTCGGGGCAGGCTGGCTGAAGGATTTCCACGAATATCAAGATGCTGCCCAGGGACAAGCTGCCACCTGTGCCAACTGGGGCTGCTTTGAGAGTGCCCATAGGAGCTCTGCAAAATGAGACCAGGGAACGTGGGGTGCTGAGTTTAGTTTTCCCGGGCAGAGCCCATTGTCAGTACCAGGTAGGACCCTCGTTCCTTAGGGGCAGGCTGTTGCACCAGGATTTCCCCGAATATCAAGATGCTGCCCAGGGACAAGCTGCCACCTGTGCCAACTCGGGCTGCTTTGAGAGTGGCCATGGATTTCTGCAAACTGAGACCAGGATGGTGGGGTGCTGTGTTTTGTGTCTCTGGGCAGAAGCATTTGTCAGTGCCACGCAGGCCTTTGGTCCTTAAGGGCAGGCAGCCTGCTTGATTTCCACGAATATCAAGATGCGGCCCAGGGACAAGCTGCCACCTGTGCCAACTCGGGCTGCTTTGAGAGTGCCCATGGAGCTCTGAAAACTGAGACCAGGAACGTTGGGTAGTGGGTTTCGTTTTGCTGGGCAGAAGCCTTTCTCTGTACTATGTCGGCCCTCGGCCCTTAGGGGCAGGCTGGCAGCAGGATTTCCCTGAATATCAAGATGCCGCGCAGGGACAAGCTGCCACTTGTGCCAACTCAGGCTGCTTTGAGAGTGCCCATGGAGCTCTGCAAACAGAAACTAGGACTGTGCGGTGCTGAGTTTTGTTTTCCCGGGCAGAGCCCATTGTCAGTACCAGGTAGGCCCTCGGCCCTTTGTGGCCTGTTGCAGGCTGGATTACCACGAATAACTAGATGCTGCCCAGGGACAAGCTGCCACCTGTGCCAACTCGGGCTGCTTTGAGAGTGCCCATAGAGCTCTGCAAACTGAGACCAGGAACGTGGGGTGCTGAGTTTTGTTTCCCCAGCAGAAGCCTTTGTCATTACCAGGTAGGCCCTCGGCCCTTTGTGGCCGGTTGCAGGTTGGATTACCACGAATATGAAGGTGCCGCCCAGGGACAAGTTGCCACCTGTGCCAACTCGGGCTGCTTTGAGAGTGCCCATGGAACTCTGCAAACTGAGAGCAAAAACGTGGGCTGGTGGCTTTTGTTTTGCTGGTCAGAAGACTTTCTCTGTACTATGTCGGCCCTCGGCCCTTAGGGGCAGGCTGGCAGCAGGATTTCCACGAATATCAAGATGCCGCCCAGAGACAAGCTGCCACCTGTGGCAACTCGGGCTGCTTTGAGAGTGCCCATGGAGCTCTGCAAACTGAGACCAGGACCGTGGAGTGTTGGGTTTTGTTTCCACGGGCAGAAGCCTTTGTCAGTACCAGGTAGGCCCTCGGCCCTTAGGGGCCGGCTGGCAGAAGGATTTCCACGAATATCAAGATGCTGCCCAGGGACAAGCTGCCACCTGTGCCAACTCGGGCTGCTTTGAGAGTGCCCATAGAGCTCTGCAAACTGAGACCAGGAATGTGGGGTGCTGAGTTTTGTGTCTCTGGGCAGAAGCCTTTGTCTGTACCACGCAGGCCTTTGGTCCTTAAGGGCAGGCAGCATGCTGGATTTCCACGAATATCAAGATGCCGCCCAGGGACAAGCTGCCACCTGTGCCAACTCAGGCTGCTTTGAGAGTGCCCATGGAGCTCTGAAAACTGAGAGCAGGAACGTTGGGTAGTGGGTTTTGTTTTGCTGGGCAGAAGACTTTCTCTGTACTATGTCGGCCCTCGGCCCTTAGGGGCAGGCTGGCAGCAGGATTTCCACGAATATCAAGATGCCGCCCAGAGACAAGCTGCCACCTGTGCCAACTCGGGTTGCTTTGAGAGTGCCCATGGAGTTCTTCAAACTGAGACCAGGAACGTGGGTTGGCGAATTTTGTTTCCATGGGCAGAAGCCATTGTCAGTACCAGGTAGGCCCTCGGCCCTTCGGGGCAGGCTGCTTTTTGTATTTCCACGAATATCAAGATGCCGCCCAGGGACAAGCTGCCACCTGTGCCAACTCGGGCTGCTTTGAGAGTGCCCATGGAGCTCTGGAAACTGAGAACAGGAACTTGGGTTTGTGGGTTTTGTTTCCCCAGGCAGAAGCATTTGCACTACCAGGTAGGCCCTCGACCCTTCGGGGCCGTCTGGCAGAAGGATTTCCATGAATATCAAGATGCCGCGCAGGGACAAGCTGCCACTTGTGCCAACTCGGGCTGCTTTGAGAGTGCCCATGGAGCTCTGCAAACAGAAACTAGGACTGTGGGGTGCTGAGTTTTGTTTTCCCGGGCAGAGCCCATTGTCAGTACCAGGTAGGCCCTTGTTCCTTAGGGGTAGGCTGGCACCAGGATTTCCACGAATATCAAGATGCTGCCCAGGGACAAGCTGCCACCTGTGCCAACTCGGGCTGCTTTGAGAGTGCCCATGGAGTTCTGAAAACTGAGACCAGGAATGTGGGGTGCTGAGTTTTGTGTCCCTGGGCAGAAGCCTTTGTCAGTACCACGTAGGCCCTTGGTCCTTAAGGGCAGGCAGCCTGCTTGATTTCCACGAATATCAAGATGCCGCCCAGGGACAAGCTGCCACCTGTGCCAACTCGGGCTGCTTTGAGAGTGCCCATGGAGCTCTGCAAACGGAGACCAGGGAAGTGGGATGGTGGGTTTAGTTTCCCCGGGCAGAAGCCATTGTCAGTACCAGATAGGCCCTCGGCCCTTTGTGGCCGGTTGCAGGCTGGATTACCCCGAATAACTAGATGCTGCCCAGGGACAAGCTGCCACCTGTGCCAACTCGGGCTGCTTTGAGAGTGCCCATAGAGCTCTGCAAACTGAGACCAGGAACGTGGGGTGCTGAGTTTTGTTTCCCCAGCAGAAGCCTTTGTCATTACCAGGTAGGCCCTCGGCCCTTTGTGGCCGGTTGCAGGTTGGATTACCACGAATATGAAGGTGCCGCCCAGGGACAAGTTGCCACCTGTGCCAACTCGGGCTGCTTTGAGAGTGCCCATGGAACTCTGCAAACTGAGACCAAAAACGTGGGCTGGTGGCTTTTGTTTTGCTGGTCAGAAGACTTTCTCTGTACTATGTCGGCCCTCGGCCCTTAGGGGCAGGCTGGCAGCAGGATTTCCACGAATATCAAGATGCCGCCCAGAGACAAGCTGCCACCTGTGGCAACTCGGGCTGCTTTGAGAGTGCCCATGGAGCTCTGCAAACTGAGACCAGGACCGTGGGGTGCTGAGTTTTGTTTCCACGGGCAGAAGCCTTTGTCAGTACCAGGTAGGCCCTCGGCCCTTCGGGGCCGGCTGGCAGAAGGATTTCCACGAATATCAAGATGCTGCCCAGGGACAAGCTGCCACCTGTGCCAACTGGGGCTGCTTTGAGAGTGCCCATAGGGCTCTGCAAACTGAGACCAGGAACGTGGGGTGCTGAGTTTGTTTTCCCGGGCAGAGCCCATTGTCAGTACCAGGTAGGACCTTGTTCCTTAGGGCAGGCTGGCACCAGGATTTCCACGAATATCAAGATGCTGCCCAGGGACAAGCTGCCACCTGTGCCAACTCGGGCTGCTTTGAGAGTGCCCATGGAGTTCGTCAAACTGAGACCAGGACCGTGTACTGGCGAATTTTTTTTTCCCTGGGCAGAAGCCTTTGTCAGTACCAGGTAGGCCCTCGGCCCTTCGGGGCCGGCTGCTTTCTGTATTTCCACAAATATCAAGATGCCGCGCAGGGACAAGCTGCCACCTGTGGCAACTCGGGCTGCTTTGAGAGTGCCCATGGAGCTCTGCAAACTGAGACCAGGAACGTGGGGTGCTGAGTTTCTTGTCCCTGGGCAGAAGCCTTTGTCAGTACCACGCCGGCCTCTGGTCCCTAAGGGCAGGCAGCCTGCTGGATTTCCACGAATATCAAGATGCCGCCCAGGGACAAGCTGCCACCTGTGCCAACTCAGGCTGCTTTGAGAGTGCCCATGGAGCTCTGAAAACTGAGACCAGGAACGTTGGGTAGTGGGTTTTGTTTTGCTGGGCAGAAGACTTTCTCTGTACTATGTCGGCCCTCGGCCCTCAGGGGCAGGCTGGCAGCAGGATTTCCACGAATATCAAGATGCCGCCCAGAGACAAGCTGCCACCTGTGCCAACTCAGGCTGCTTTGAGAGTGCCCATGGAGCTCTGCAAACTGAGACCAGGAACGTGGGGTGCTGAGTTTTGTTTTCCCGGGCAGAGCCCTTTGTCAGTACCACGTAGGCCCTTGGTCCTTAAGGGCAGGCAGCCTGCTTGATTTCCACGAATATCAAGATGCCGCCCAGGGACAAGCTGGCACCTGTGCCAACTCGGGCTGCTTTGAGAGTGCCCATAGAGCTCTGCAAACTGAGACCAGGAACGTGGGGTGCTGAGTTTTGTTTCCCCAGCAGAAGCCTTTGTCATTACCAGGTAGGCCCTCGGCCCTTTGTGGCCGGTTGCAGGTTGGATTACCACGAATATGAAGGTGCCGCCCAGGGACAAGTTGCCACCTGTGCCAACTCGGGCTGCTTTGTGAGTGCCCATGGAACTCTGCAAACTGAGACCAAAAACGTGGCCTGGTGGCTTTTGTTTTGCTGGTCAGAAGACTTTCTCTGTACTATGTCGGCCCTCGGCCCTTAGGGGCAGGCTGGCAGCAGGATTTCCACGAATATCTAGATGCCGCCCAGAGACAAGCTGCCACCTGTGGCAACTCGGGCTGCTTTGAGAGTGCCCATGGAGCTCTGCAAACTGAGACCAGGACCGTGGAGTGTTGGGTTTTGTTTCCACGGGCAGAAGCCTTTGTCAGTACCAGGTAGGCCCTCGGCCCTTCAGGGGCCGGCTGGCAGAAGGATTTCCACGAATCTGAAGATGCTGCCCAGGGACAAGCTGCCACCTGTGCCAACTCGGGCTGTTTTGAGAGTGCCCATGGAGCTCTGGAAATTGACAACAGGAACTTGGGTTTGTGGGTTTTGTTTCCCCAGGCAGAAGCATTTGCACTACCAGGTAGGCCCTCGACCCTTCGGGGCCGTCTGGCAGAAGGATTTCCATGAATATCAAGATGCCGCGCAGGGACAAGCTGCCACTTGTGCCAACTCGGCTGCTTTGAGAGTGGCCATGGAGCTCTGCAAACAGAAACTAGGACTGTGGGGTGCTGAGTTTTGTTTTCCCGGGCAGAGCCCATTGTCAGTACCAGGTAGGCCCTTGTTCCTTAGGGGTAGGCTGGCACCAGGATTTCCACGTATATCAAGATGCTGCCCAGGGACAAGCTGCCACCTGTGCCAACTGGGGCTGCTTTGAGAGTGCCCATGGAGTTCTGCAAACTGAGACCAGGAATGTGGGGTGCTGAGTTTTGTGTCCCTGGGCAGAAGCCTTTGTCAGTACCACGTAGGCACTTGGTCCTTAAGGGCAGGCAGCCTGCTTGATTTCCACGAATATCAAGATTCCGCCCAGGGACAAACTGCCACCTGTGCCAACTCGGGCTGCTTTGAGAGTGCCCATGGAGCTCTGCAAACGGAGACCAGGGAAGTGGGATGGTGGGTTTAGTTTCCCCGGGCAGAAGCCATTGTCAGTACCAGGTAGGCCCTCGGCCCTTTGTGGCCTGTTGCAGGCTGGATTACCCCGAATAACCAGATGCTGCCCAGGGACAAGCTGCCACCTGTGCCAACTCGGGCTGCTTTGAGAGTGCCCATAGAGCTCTGCAAACTGAGACCAGGAACGTGGGGTGCTGAGTTTTGTTTCCCCAGCAGAAGCCTTTGTCATTACCAGGTAGGCCCTCGGCCCTTTGTGGCCGGTTGCAGGTTGGATTACCACGAATATGAAGGTGCCGCCCAGGGACAAGTTGCCACCTGTGCCAACTTGGGCTGCTTTGAGAGTGCCCATGGAACTCTGCAAACTGAGACCAAAAACGTGGGCTGGTGGCTTTTGTTTTGCTGGTCAGAAGACTTTCTCTGTACTATGTCGGCCCTCGGCCCTTAGGGGCAGGCTGGCAGCAGGATTTCCACGAATATCAAGATGCCGCCCAGAGACAAGCTGCCACCTGTGCAACTCGGGCTGCTTTGAGAGTGCCCATGGAGCTCTGCAAACTGAGACCAGGACCGTGGAGTGTTGGGTTTTGTTTCCCTGGGCAGAAGCCTTTGTCAGTACCAGGTAGGCCCTCGGCCCTTCGGGGCCGGCTGGCAGAAGGATTTCCACGAATATCAAGATGCTGCCCGGGGACAAGCTGCCACCTGTGCCAACTCGGGCTGCTTTGAGAGTGCCCATAGAGCTCGGCAAACTGAGGCCAGGACCGTGGGGTGCTGAGTTTTGTTTTCCCGGGCAGAAGCCTTTGTCAGTACCAGGTAGGCCCTTGTTCCATAGGGGTAGGCTGGCACCAGGATTTCCACGAATATCAACATGCTGCCCAGGCACAAGCTGCCACCTGTGCAAACTCGGGCTGCTTTGAGAGTGCCCTTGGAGTTCTGCAAACTGAGACCAGGAACGTGGGGTGCTGAGTTTTGTGTCCCTGGGCAGAAGCCTTTGTCAGTACCACGTAGGCCCTTGGTCCTTAAGGGCCAGCTGGCAGAAGGATTTCCACGAATATCAAGATGCCACCCAGGGACAAGCTGCCACCTGTGCCAACTCGGGTTGCTTTGAGAGTGCCCATGGAGTTCTTCAAACTGAGACCAGGAACGTGGGTTGGCGAATTTTGTTTCCATGGGCAGAAGCCATTGTCAGTACCAGGTAGGCCCTCGGCCCTTCGGGGCAGGCTGCTTTTTGTATTTCCACGAATATCAAGATGCCGCCCAGGGACAAGCTGCCACCTGTGGCAACTCGGGCTGCTTTGAGAGTGCCCATGGAGCTCTGGAAACTGAGAACAGGAACTTGGGTTTGTGGGTTTTGTTTCCCCAGGCAGAAGCATTTGCACTACCAGGTAGGCCCTCGACCCTTCGGGGCCGTCTGGCAGAAGGATTTCCATGAATATCAAGATGCCGCGCAGGGACAAGCTGCCACTTGTGCCAACTCGGGCTGCTTTGAGAGTGCCCATGGAGCTCTGCAAACAGAAACTAGGACTGTGGGGTGCTGAGTTTTGTTTTCCCGGGCAGAGCCCATTGTCAGTACCAGGTAGGCCCTTGTTCCTTAGGGGTAGGCTGGCACCAGGATTTCCACGAATATCAAGATGCTGCCCAGGGACAAGCTGCCACCTGTGCCAACTCGGGCTGCTTTGAGAGTGCCCATGGAGTTCTGAAAACTGAGACCAGGAATGTGGGGTGCTGAGTTTTGTGTCCCTGGGCAGAAGCCTTTGTCAGTACCACGTAGGCCCTTGGTCCTTAAGGGCAGGCAGCCTGCTTGATTTCCACGAATATCAAGATGCCGCCCAGGGACAAGCTGCCACCTGTGCCAACTCGGGCTGCTTTGAGAGTGCCCATGGAGCTCTGCAAACGGAGACCAGGGAAGTGGGATGGTGGGTTTAGTTTCCCCGGGCAGAAGCCATTGTCAGTACCAGATAGGCCCTCGGCCCTTTGTGGCCGGTTGCAGGCTGGATTACCCCGAATAACTAGATGCTGCCCAGGGACAAGCTGCCACCTGTGCCAACTCGGGCTGCTTTGAGAGTGCCCATAGAGCTCTGCAAACTGAGACCAGGAACGTGGGGTGCTGAGTTTTGTTTCCCCAGCAGAAGCCTTTGTCATTACCAGGTAGGCCCTCGGCCCTTTGTGGCCGGTTGCAGGTTGGATTACCACGAATATGAAGGTGCCGCCCAGGGACAAGTTGCCACCTGTGCCAACTCGGGCTGCTTTGAGAGTGCCCATGGAACTCTGCAAACTGAGACCAAAAACGTGGGCTGGTGGCTTTTGTTTTGCTGGTCAGAAGACTTTCTCTGTACTATGTCGGCCCTCGGCCCTTAGGGGCAGGCTGGCAGCAGGATTTCCACGAATATCAAGATGCCGCCCAGAGACAAGCTGCCACCTGTGGCAACTCGGGCTGCTTTGAGAGTGCCCATGGAGCTCTGCAAACTGAGACCAGGACCGTGGAGTGTTGGGTTTTGTTTCCACGGGCAGAAGCCTTTGTCAGTACCAGGTAGGCCCTCGGCCCTTCGGGGCCGGCTGGCAGAAGGATTTCCACGAATATCAAGATGCTGCCCAGGGACAAGCTGCCACCTGTGCCAACTGGGGCTGCTTTGAGAGTGCCCATAGGGCTCTGCAAACTGAGACCAGGAACGTGGGGTGCTGAGTTTGTTTTCCCGGGCAGAGCCCATTGTCAGTACCAGGTAGGACCTTGTTCCTTAGGGGCAGGCTGGCACCAGGATTTCCACGAATATCAAGATGCTGCCCAGGGACAAGCTGCCACCTGTGCCAACTCGGGCTGCTTTGAGAGTGCCCATGGAGTTCGTCAAACTGAGACCAGGACCGTGTACTGGCGAATTTTTTTTTCCCTGGGCAGAAGCCTTTGTCAGTACCAGGTAGGCCCTCGGCCCTTCGGGGCCGGCTGCTTTCTGTATTTCCACAAATATCAAGATGCCGCGCAGGGACAAGCTGCCACCTGTGGCAACTCGGGCTGCTTTGAGAGTGCCCATGGAGCTCTGCAAACTGAGACCAGGAACGTGGGGTGCTGAGTTTCTTGTCCCTGGGCAGAAGCCTTTGTCAGTACCACGCCGGCCTCTGGTCCCTAAGGGCAGGCAGCCTGCTGGATTTCCACGAATATCAAGATGCCGCCCAGGGACAAGCTGCCACCTGTGCCAACTCAGGCTGCTTTGAGAGTGCCCATGGAGCTCTGAAAACTGAGACCAGGAACGTTGGGTAGTGGGTTTTGTTTTGCTGGGCAGAAGACTTTCTCTGTACTATGTCGGCCCTCGGCCCTCAGGGGCAGGCTGGCAGCAGGATTTCCACGAATATCAAGATGCCGCCCAGAGACAAGCTGCCACCTGTGCCAACTCAGGCTGCTTTGAGAGTGCCCATGGAGCTCTGCAAACTGAGACCAGGAACGTGGGGTGCTGAGTTTTGTTTTCCCGGGCAGAGCCCTTTGTCAGTACCACGTAGGCCCTTGGTCCTTAAGGGCAGGCAGCCTGCTTGATTTCCACGAATATCAAGATGCCGCCCAGGGACAAGCTGGCACCTGTGCCAACTCGGGCTGCTTTGAGAGTGCCCATAGAGCTCTGCAAACTGAGACCAGGAACGTGGGGTGCTGAGTTTTGTTTCCCCAGCAGAAGCCTTTGTCATTACCAGGTAGGCCCTCGGCCCTTTGTGGCCGGTTGCAGGTTGGATTACCGCGAATATGAAGGTGCCGCCCAGGGACAAGTTGCCACCTGTGCCAACTCGGGCTGCTTTGTGAGTGCCCATGGAACTCTGCAAACTGAGACCAAAAACGTGGCCTGGTGGCTTTTGTTTTGCTGGTCAGAAGACTTTCTCTGTACTATGTCGGCCCTCGGCCCTTAGGGGCAGGCTGGCAGCAGGATTTCCACGAATATCAAGATGCCGCCCAGAGACAAGCTGCCACCTGTGCAACTCGGGCTGCTTTGAGAGTGCCCATGGAGCTCTGCAAACTGAGACCAGGACCGTGGAGTGTTGGGTTTTGTTTCCACGGGCAGAAGCCTTTGTCAGTACCAGGTAGGCCCTCGGCCCTTCGGGGCCTGCTGGCAGAAGGATTTCCACGAATCTGAAGATGCTGCCCAGGGACAAGCTGCCACCTGTGCCAACTCGGGCTGTTTTGAGAGTGCCCATGGAGCTCTGGAAATTGACAACAGGAACTTGGGTTTGTGGGTTTTGTTTCCCCAGGCAGAAGCATTTGCACTACCAGGTAGGCCCTCGACCCTTCGGGGCCGTCTGGCAGAAGGATTTCCATGAATATCAAGATGCCGCGCAGGGACAAGCTGCCACTTGTGCCAACTCGGCTGCTTTGAGAGTGGCCATGGAGCTCTGCAAACAGAAACTAGGACTGTGGGGTGCTGAGTTTTGTTTTCCCGGGCAGAGCCCATTGTCAGTACCAGGTAGGCCCTTGTTCCTTAGGGGTAGGCTGGCACCAGGATTTCCACGTATATCAAGATGCTGCCCAGGGACAAGCTGCCACCTGTGCCAACTGGGGCTGCTTTGAGAGTGCCCATGGAGTTCTGCAAACTGAGACCAGGAATGTGGGGTGCTGAGTTTTGTGTCCCTGGGCAGAAGCCTTTGTCAGTACCACGTAGGCACTTGGTCCTTAAGGGCAGGCAGCCTGCTTGATTTCCACGAATATCAAGATTCCGCCCAGGGACAAACTGCCACCTGTGCCAACTCGGGCTGCTTTGAGAGTGCCCATGGAGCTCTGCAAACGGAGACCAGGGAAGTGGGATGGTGGGTTTAGTTTCCCCGGGCAGAAGCCATTGTCAGTACCAGGTAGGCCCTCGGCCCTTTGTGGCCTGTTGCAGGCTGGATTACCCCGAATAACCAGATGCTGCCCAGGGACAAGCTGCCACCTGTGCCAACTCGGGCTGCTTTGAGAGTGCCCATAGAGCTCTGCAAACTGAGACCAGGAACGTGGGGTGCTGAGTTTTGTTTCCCCAGCAGAAGCCTTTGTCATTACCAGGTAGGCCCTCGGCCCTTTGTGGCCGGTTGCAGGTTGGATTACCACGAATATGAAGGTGCCGCCCAGGGACAAGTTGCCACCTGTGCCAACTTGGGCTGCTTTGAGAGTGCCCATGGAACTCTGCAAACTGAGACCAAAAACGTGGGCTGGTGGCTTTTGTTTTGCTGGTCAGAAGACTTTCTCTGTACTATGTCGGCCCTCGGCCCTTAGGGGCAGGCTGGCAGCAGGATTTCCACGAATATCAAGATGCCGCCCAGAGACAAGCTGCCACCTGTGCAACTCGGGCTGCTTTGAGAGTGCCCATGGAGCTCTGCAAACTGAGACCAGGACCGTGGAGTGTTGGGTTTTGTTTCCCTGGGCAGAAGCCTTTGTCAGTACCAGGTAGGCCCTCGGCCCTTCGGGGCCGGCTGGCAGAAGGATTTCCACGAATATCAAGATGCTGCCCGGGGACAAGCTGCCACCTGTGCCAACTCGGGCTGCTTTGAGAGTGCCCATAGAGCTCGGCAAACTGAGACCAGAACCGTGGGGTGCTGAGTTTTGTTTTCCCGGGCAGAAGCCTTTGTCAGTACCAGGTAGGCCCTTGTTCCATAGGGGTAGGCTGGCACCAGGATTTCCACGAATATCAACATGCTGCCCAGGCACAAGCTGCCACCTGTGCAAACTCGGGCTGCTTTGAGAGTGCCCTTGGAGTTCTGCAAACTGAGACCAGGAACGTGGGGTGCTGAGTTTTGTGTCCCTGGGCAGAAGCCTTTGTCAGTACCACGTAGGCCCTTGGTCCTTAAGGGCCAGCTGGCAGAAGGATTTCCACGAATATCAAGATGCCACCCAGGGACAAGCTGCCACCTGTGCCAACTCGGGTTGCTTTGAGAGTGCCCATGGAGTTCTTCAAACTGAGACCAGGAACGTGGGTTGGCGAATTTTGTTTCCATGGGCAGAAGCCATTGTCAGTACCAGGTAGGCCCTCGGCCCTTCGGGGCAGGCTGCTTTTTGTATTTCCACGAATATCAAGATGCCGCCCAGGGACAAGCTGCCACCTGTGGCAACTCGGGCTGCTTTGAGAGTGCCCATGGAGCTCTGGAAACTGAGAACAGGAACTTGGGTTTGTGGGTTTTGTTTCCCCAGGCAGAAGCATTTGCACTACCAGGTAGGCCCTCGACCCTTCGGGGCCGTCTGGCAGAAGGATTTCCATGAATATCAAGATGCCGCGCAGGGACAAGCTGCCACTTGTGCCAACTCGGGCTGCTTTGAGAGTGCCCATGGAGCTCTGCAAACAGAAACTAGGACTGTGGGGTGCTGAGTTTTGTTTTCCCGGGCAGAGCCCATTGTCAGTACCAGGTAGGCCCTTGTTCCTTAGGGGTAGGCTGGCACCAGGATTTCCACGAATATCAAGATGCTGCCCAGGGACAAGCTGCCACCTGTGCCAACTCGGGCTGCTTTGAGAGTGCCCATGGAGTTCTGAAAACTGAGACCAGGAATGTGGGGTGCTGAGTTTTGTGTCCCTGGGCAGAAGCCTTTGTCAGTACCACGTAGGCCCTTGGTCCTTAAGGGCAGGCAGCCTGCTTGATTTCCACGAATATCAAGATGCCGCCCAGGGACAAGCTGCCACCTGTGCCAACTCGGGCTGCTTTGAGAGTGCCCATGGAGCTCTGCAAACGGAGACCAGGGAAGTGGGATGGTGGGTTTAGTTTCCCCGGGCAGAAGCCATTGTCAGTACCAGATAGGCCCTCGGCCCTTTGTGGCCGGTTGCAGGCTGGATTACCCCGAATAACTAGATGCTGCCCAGGGACAAGCTGCCACCTGTGCCAACTCGGGCTGCTTTGAGAGTGCCCATAGAGCTCTGCAAACTGAGACCAGGAACGTGGGGTGCTGAGTTTTGTTTCCCCAGCAGAAGCCTTTGTCATTACCAGGTAGGCCCTCGGCCCTTTGTGGCCGGTTGCAGGTTGGATTACCACGAATATGAAGGTGCCGCCCAGGGACAAGTTGCCACCTGTGCCAACTCGGGCTGCTTTGAGAGTGCCCATGGAACTCTGCAAACTGAGACCAAAAACGTGGGCTGGTGGCTTTTGTTTTGCTGGTCAGAAGACTTTCTCTGTACTATGTCGGCCCTCGGCCCTTAGGGGCAGGCTGGCAGCAGGATTTCCACGAATATCAAGATGCCGCCCAGAGACAAGCTGCCACCTGTGGCAACTCGGGCTGCTTTGAGAGTGCCCATGGAGCTCTGCAAACTGAGACCAGGACCGTGGAGTGTTGGGTTTTGTTTCCACGGGCAGAAGCCTTTGTCAGTACCAGGTAGGCCCTCGGCCCTTCGGGGCCGGCTGGCAGAAGGATTTCCACGAATATCAAGATGCTGCCCAGGGACAAGCTGCCACCTGTGCCAACTGGGGCTGCTTTGAGAGTGCCCATAGGGCTCTGCAAACTGAGACCAGGAACGTGGGGTGCTGAGTTTGTTTTCCCGGGCAGAGCCCATTGTCAGTACCAGGTAGGACCTTGTTCCTTAGGGGCAGGCTGGCACCAGGATTTCCACGAATATCAAGATGCTGCCCAGGGACAAGCTGCCACCTGTGCCAACTCGGGCTGCTTTGAGAGTGCCCATGGAGTTCGTCAAACTGAGACCAGGACCGTGTACTGGCGAATTTTTTTTTCCCTGGGCAGAAGCCTTTGTCAGTACCAGGTAGGCCCTCGGCCCTTCGGGGCCGGCTGATTTCTGTATTTCCACAAATATCAAGATGCCGCGCAGGGACAAGCTGCCACCTGTGGCAACTCGGGCTGCTTTGAGAGTGCCCATGGAGCTCTGCAAACTGAGACCAGGAACGTGGGGTGCTGAGTTTCTTGTCCCTGGGCAGAAGCCTTTGTCAGTACCACGCCGGCCTCTGGTCCCTAAGGGCAGGCAGCCTGCTGGATTTCCACGAATATCAAGATGCCGCCCAGGGACAAGCTGGCACCTGTGCCAACTCGGGCTGCTTTGAGAGTGCCCATAGAGCTCTGCAAACTGAGACCAGGAACGTGGGGTGCTGAGTTTTGTTTCCCCAGCAGAAGCCTTTGTCATTACCAGGTAGGCCCTCGGCCCTTTGTGGCCGGTTGCAGGTTGGATTACCGCGAATATGAAGGTGCCGCCCAGGGACAAGTTGCCACCTGTGCCAACTCGGGCTGCTTTGTGAGTGCCCATGGAACTCTGCAAACTGAGACCAAAAACGTGGCCTGGTGGCTTTTGTTTTGCTGGTCAGAAGACTTTCTCTGTACTATGTCGGCCCTCGGCCCTTAGGGGCAGGCTGGCAGCAGGATTTCCACGAATATCAAGATGCCGCCCAGAGACAAGCTGCCACCTGTGCAACTCGGGCTGCTTTGAGAGTGCCCATGGAGCTCTGCAAACTGAGACCAGGACCGTGGAGTGTTGGGTTTTGTTTCCACGGGCAGAAGCCTTTGTCAGTACCAGGTAGGCCCTCGGCCCTTCGGGGCCTGCTGGCAGAAGGATTTCCACGAATCTGAAGATGCTGCCCAGGGACAAGCTGCCACCTGTGCCAACTCGGGCTGTTTTGAGAGTGCCCATGGAGCTCTGGAAATTGACAACAGGAACTTGGGTTTGTGGGTTTTGTTTCCCCAGGCAGAAGCATTTGCACTACCAGGTAGGCCCTCGACCCTTCGGGGCCGTCTGGCAGAAGGATTTCCATGAATATCAAGATGCCGCGCAGGGACAAGCTGCCACTTGTGCCAACTCGGCTGCTTTGAGAGTGGCCATGGAGCTCTGCAAACAGAAACTAGGACTGTGGGGTGCTGAGTTTTGTTTTCCCGGGCAGAGCCCATTGTCAGTACCAGGTAGGACCTTGTTCCTTAGGGGTAGGCTGGCACCAGGATTTCCACGTATATCAAGATGCTGCCCAGGGACAAGCTGCCACCTGTGCCAACTGGGGCTGCTTTGAGAGTGCCCATGGAGTTCTGCAAACTGAGACCAGGAATGTGGGGTGCTGAGTTTTGTGTCCCTGGGCAGAAGCCTTTGTCAGTACCACGTAGGCCCTTGGTCCTTAAGGGCAGGCAGCCTGCTTGATTTCCACGAATATCAAGATTCCGCCCAGGGACAAACTGCCACCTGTGCCAACTCGGGCTGCTTTGAGAGTGCCCATGGAGCTCTGCAAACGGAGACCAGGGAAGTGGGATGGTGGGTTTAGTTTCCCCGGGCAGAAGCCATTGTCAGTACCAGGTAGGCCCTCGGCCCTTTGTGGCCTGTTGCAGGCTGGATTACCCCGAATAACTAGATGCTGCCCAGGGACAAGCTGCCACCTGTGCCAACTCGGGCTGCTTTGAGAGTGCCCATAGAGCTCTGCAAACTGAGACCAGGAACGTGGGGTGCTGAGTTTTGTTTCCCCAGCAGAAGCCTTTGTCATTACCAGGTAGGCCCTCGGCCCTTTGTGGCCGGTTGCAGGTTGGATTACCACGAATATGAAGGTGCCGCCCAGGGACAAGTTGCCACCTGTGCCAACTTGGGCTGCTTTGAGAGTGCCCATGGAACTCTGCAAACTGAGACCAAAAACGTGGGCTGGTGGCTTTTGTTTTGCTGGTCAGAAGACTTTCTCTGTACTATGTCGGCCCTCGGCCCTTAGGGGCAGGCTGGCAGCAGGATTTCCACGAATATCAAGATGCCGCCCAGAGACAAGCTGCCACCTGTGGCAACTCGGGCTGCTTTGAGAGTGCCCATGGAGCTCTGCAAACTGAGACCAGGACCGTGGAGTGTTGGGTTTTGTTTCCACGGGCAGAAGCCTTTGTCAGTACCACGTAGGCCCTCGGCCCTTCGGGGCCTGCTGGCAGAAGGATTTCCACGAATATCAAGATGCTGCCCAGGGACAAGCTGCCACCTGTGCCAACTGGGGCTGCTTTGAGAGTGCCCATAGGGCTCTGCAAAATGAGACCAGGAACGTGGGGTGCTGAGTTTGTTTTCCCGGGCAGAGCCCATTGTCAGTACCAGGTAGGACCTTGTTCCTTAGGTGCAGGCTGGCACCAGGATTTCCACGAATATCAAGATGCTGCCCAGGGACAAGCTGCCACCTGTGCCAACTCGGGCTGCTTTGAGAGTGGCCATGGATTTCTGCAAACTGAGACCAGGATGGTGGGGTGCTGTGTTTTGTGTCTCTGGGCAGAAGCATTTGTCAGTGCCACGCAGGCCTTTGGTCCTTAAGGGCAGGCAGCCTGCTTGATTTCCACGAATATCAAGATGCGGCCCAGGGACAAGCTGCCACCTGTGCCAACTCGGGCTGCTTTGAGAGTGCCCATGGAGCTCTGAAAACTGAGACCAGGAACGTTGGGTAGTGGGTTTCGTTTTGCTGGGCAGAAGCCTTTCTCTGTACTATGTCAGCCCTCGGCCCTTAGGGGCAGGCTGGCAGCAGGATTTCCACGAATATCAAGATGCCGCCGAGAGACAAGCTGCCACCTGTGCCAACTCGGGCTGCTTTGAGAGTGCCCACGGAGTTCTGCAAACTGAGACCAGGAACGTCGGGGGCTGAGTTTTGTTTCCCTGGGCAGAAGCCTTTGTCAGTACCACGTAGGCCCTTGTTCCTTAAGGGCAGGCAGCCTGCTTGATTTCCACGAATATCAAGATGCCGCCCAGGGACAAGCTGCCACCTGTGCCAACTCGGGCTGCTTTGAGAGTGCCCATGGAGCTCTGCAAACGGAGACCAGGGAAGTGGGATGGTGGGTTTAGTTTCCCCGGGCAGAAGCCATTGTCAGTACCAGGTAGGCCCTCGGCCCTTTGTGGCCTGTTGCTGGCTGGATTACCCCGAATAACTAGATGCTGCCCAGGGACAAGCTGCCACCTGTGCCAACTCGGGTTGCTTTGAGAGTGCCCATGGAGTTCTTCAAACTGAGACCAGGAACGTGGGTTGGCGAATTTTGTTTCCATGGGCAGAAGCCATTGTCAGTACCAGGTAGGCCCTCGGCCCTTCGGGGCCGGCTGCTTTCTGTATTTCCACGAATATCAAGATGCCGCCCAGGGACAAGCTGCCACCTGTGCCAACTCGGGCTGCTTTGAGAGTGCCCATGGAGCTCTGGAAACTGAGAACAGGAACTTGGGTTTGTGGGTTTTGTTTCCCCAGGCAGAAGCATTTGCACTACCAGGTAGGCCCTCGACCCTTCGGGGCCGTCTGGCAGAAGGATTTCCATGAATATCAAGATGCCGCGCAGGGACAAGCTGCCACTTGTGCCAACTCGGGCTGCTTTGAGAGTGCCCATGGAGCTCTGCAAACAGAAACTAGGACTCTGGGGTGCTGAGTTTTGTTTTCCCGGGCAGAGCCCATTGTCAGTACCAGGTAGGACCTTGTTCCTTAGGGGTAGGCTGGCACCAGGATTTCCACAAATATCAAGATGCTGCCCAGGGACAAGCTGCCACCTGTGCCAACTGGGGCTGCTTTGAGAGTGCCCATGGAGTTCTGCAAACTGAGACCAGGAATGTGGGGTGCTGAGTTTTGTGTCCCTGGGCAGAAGCCTTTGTCAGTACCACGTAGGCCCTTGGTCCTTAAGGGCAGGCAGCCTGCTTGATTTCCACGAATATCAAGATGCCGCCCAGGGACAAGCTGCCACCTGTGCCAACTTGGGCTGCTTTGAGAGTGCCCATGGAGCTCTGCAAACGGAGACCAGGGAAGTGGGATGCTGGGTTTAGTTTCCCCGGGCAGAAGCCATTGTCAGTACCAGGTAGGCCCTCGGCCCTTTGTGGCCGGTTGCAGGCTGGATTACCCCGAATAACTAGATGCTGCCCAGGGACAAGCTGCCACCTGTGCCAACTTGGGCTGCTTTGAGAGTGCCCATGGAGTTCTGCAAACTGAGAGCAGGAACGTGGGGTGCTGAGTTTTGTTTCCCCAGCAGAAGCCTTTGTCATTACCAGGTAGGCCCTCGGCCCTTTGTGGCCGGTTGCAGGTTGGATTACCACGAATATGAAGGTGCCGCCCAGGGACAAGTTGCCACCTGTGCCAACTCGGGCTGCTTTGAGAGTGCCCATGGAACTCTGCAAACTGAGACCAAAAATGTGGGCTGGTGGCTTTTGTTTTGCTGGTCAGAAGACTTTCTCTGTACTATGTCGGCCCTCGGCCCTTAGGGGCAGGCTGGCAGCAGGATTTCCACGAATATCAAGATGCCGCCCAGAGACAAGCTGCCACCTGTGCCAACTCAGGCTGCTTTGAGAGTGCCCATGGAGCTCTGAAAACTGAGAGCAGGAACGTTGGGTAGTGGGTTTTGTTTTGCTGGGCAGAAGACTTTCTCTGTACTATGTCGGCCCTCGGCCCTTAGGGCAGGCTGGCAGCAGGATTTCCACGAATATCAAGATGCCGCCCAGAGACAAGCTGCCACCTGTGCCAACTCGGGCTGCTTTGAGAGTGCCCATGGAGCTCTGCAAACTGAGACCAGGACCGTGGGGTGCTGAGTTTTGTTTTCCCGGGCAGAGCCCTTTGTCAGTACCAGGTAGGCCCTTGTTCCTTAGGGGTAGGCTGGCACCAGGATTTCCACAAATATCAAGATGCTGCCCAGGGACAAGCTGCCACCTGTGCCAACTCAGGCTGCTTTGAGAGTGCCCATGGAGTTCTGCAAACTGAGACCAGGAATGTGGGGTGCTGAGTTTTGTGTCCCTGGGCAGAAGCCTTTGTCAGTACCACGTAGGCCCTTGGTCCTTAAGGGCAGGCAGCCTGCTTGATTTCCACGAATATCAAGATGCCGCCCAGGGACAAGCTGCCACCTGTGCCAACTTGGGCTGCTTTGAGAGTGCCCATGGAGCTCTGCAAACGGAGACCAGGGAAGTGGGATGCTGGGTTTAGTTTCCCCGGGCAGAAGCCATTGTCAGTACCAGGTAGGCCCTCGGCCCTTTGTGGCCGGTTGCAGGCTGGATTACCCCGAATAACTAGATGCTGCCCAGGGACAAGCTGCCACCTGTGCCAACTTGGGCTGCTTTGAGAGTGCCCATGGAGTTCTGCAAACTGAGAGCAGGAACGTGGGGTGCTGAGTTTTGTTTCCCCAGCAGAAGCCTTTGTCATTACCAGGTAGGCCCTCGGCCCTTTGTGGCCGGTTGCAGGTTGGATTACCACGAATATGAAGGTGCCGCCCAGGGACAAGTTGCCACCTGTGCCAACTCGGGCTGCTTTGAGAGTGCCCATGGAACTCTGCAAACTGAGAGCAAAAAACGTGGGCTGGTGGCTTTTGTTTTGCTGGTCAGAAGACTTTCTCTGTACTATGTCGGCCCTCGGCCCTTAGGGGCAGGCTGGCAGCAGGATTTCCACGAATATCAAGATGCCGCCCAGAGACAAGCTGCCACCTGTGCCAACTCAGGCTGCTTTGAGAGTGCCCATGGAGCTCTGAAAACTGAGAGCAGGAACGTTGGGTAGTGGGTTTTGTTTTGCTGGGCAGAAGACTTTCTCTGTACTATGTCGGCCCTCGGCCCTTAGGGGCAGGCTGGCAGCAGGATTTCCACGAATATCAAGATGCCGCCCAGAGACAAGCTGCCACCTGTGCCAACTCGGGCTGCTTTGAGAGTGCCCATGGAGCTCTGCAAACTGAGACCAGGACCGTGGGGTGCTGAGTTTTGTTTTCCCGGGCAGAGCCCTTTGTCAGTACCAGGTAGGCCCTCGGTCCTTATGGGAAGGCTGGCAGCAGGATTTCCACGAATATCAAGATGCTGCCCAGGGACAAGCTGCCACCTGTGCCAACTCAGGCTGCTTTGAGAGTGCCCATAGAGCTCTGCAAACTGAGACCAGGAACGTGGGGGTGCTGAGTTTTGTTTCCCCAGCAGAAGCCTTTGTCATTACCAGGTAGGCCCTCGGCCCTTTGTGGCCGGTTGCAGGTTGGATTACCACGAATATGAAGGTGCTGCCCAGGGACAAGTTGCCACCTGTGCCAACTCGGGCTGCTTTGAGAGTGCCCAGGGAACTCTGCAAACTGAGACCAGGAACGTGGGCTGGTGGCTTTTGTTTTGCTGGTCAGAAGACTTTCTCTGTACTATGTCGGCCCTCGGCCCTTAGGGGCAGGCTGGCAGCAGGATTTCCACGAATATCAAGATGCCGCCCAGAGACAAGCTGCCACCTGTGCAACTCGGGCTGCTTTGAGAGTGCCCATGGAGCTCTGCAAACTGAGACCAGGACCGTGGAGTGTTGGGTTTTGTTTCCACGGGCAGAAGCCTTTGTCAGTACCAGGTAGGCCCTCGGCCCTTCGGGGCCGGCTGGCAGAAGGATTTCCACGAATATCAAGATGCTGCCCAGGGACAAGCTGCAACCTGTGCCAACTGGGGCTGCTTTGAGGGTGCCCATAGAGCTCGGCAAACTGAGACCAGGACCGTGGGGTGCTGAGTTTTGTTTTCCCCGGGCAGAAGCCTTTGTCAGTACCAGGTAGGCCCTTGTTACATAGGGGTAGGCTGGCACCAGGATTTCTACGAATATCAACATGCTGCCCAGGCACAAGCTGCCACCTGTGCAAACTCGGGCTGCTTTGAGAGTGCCCTTGGAGTTCTGCAAACTGAGACCAGGAACGTGGGGTGCTGAGTTTTGTGTCCCTGGGCAGAAGCCTTTGTCAGTACCACGTAGGCCCTTGGTCCTTAAGGGCCAGCTGGCAGAAGGATTTCCACGAATATCAAGATGCCACCCAGGGACAAGCTGCCACCTGTGCCAACTCGGGTTGCTTTGAGAGTGCCCATGGAGTTCTTCAAACTGAGACCAGGAACGTGGGTTGGCGAATTTTGTTTCCATGGGCAGAAGCCATTGTCAGTACCAGGTAGGCCCTCGGCCCTTCGGGGCAGGCTGCTTTTTGTATTTCCACGAATATCAAGATGCCGCCCAGGGACAAGCTGCCACCTGTGGCAACTCGGGCTGCTTTGAGAGTGCCCATGGAGCTCTGGAAACTGAGAACAGGAACTTGGGTTTGTGGGTTTTGTTTCCCCAGGCAGAAGCATTTGCACTACCAGGTAGGCCCTCGACCCTTCGGGGCCGTCTGGCAGAAGGATTTCCATGAATATCAAGATGCCGCGCAGGGACAAGCTGCCACTTGTGCCAACTCGGGCTGCTTTGAGAGTGCCCATGGAGCTCTGCAAACAGAAACTAGGACTGTGGGGTGCTGAGTTTTGTTTTCCCGGGCAGAGCCCATTGTCAGTACCAGGTAGGCCCTTGTTCCTTAGGGGTAGGCTGGCACCAGGATTTCCACGAATATCAAGATGCTGCCCAGGGACAAGCTGCCACCTGTGCCAACTCGGGCTACATTGAGAGTGCCCATGGAGCTCTGCAAACTGAGACCAGGAACGTGGGGTGCTGAGTTTTGTGTCTCTGGGCAGAAGCCTTTGTCAGTACCACGCAGGCCTTTGGTCCTTAAGGGCAGGCAGCCTGCTGGATTTCCACGAATATCAAGATGCCGCCCAGGGACAAGCTGCCACCTGTGCCAACTCAGGCTGCTTTGAGAGTGCCCATGGAGCTCTGAAAACTGAGACCAGGAACGTTGGGTAGTGGGTTTGTTTTGCTGGGGCAGAAGACTTTCTCTGTACTATGTCGGCCCTCGGCCCTCAGGGGCAGGCTGGCAGCAGGATTTCCACGAATATCAAGATGCCGCCCAGAGACAAGCTGCCACCTGTGCCAACTCGGGCTGCTTTGAGAGTGCCCATGGAGCTCTGCAAACGGAGACCAGGGAAGTGGGATGGTGGGTTTAGTTTCCCCGGGCAGAAGCCATTGTCAGTACCAGATAGGCCCTCGGCCCTTTGTGGCCGGTTGCAGGCTGGATTACCCCGAATAACTAGATGCTGCCCAGGGACAAGCTGCCACCTGTGCCAACTCGGGCTGCTTTGAGAGTGCCCATAGAGCTCTGCAAACTGAGACCAGGAACGTGGGGTGCTGAGTTTTGTTTCCCCAGCAGAAGCCTTTGTCATTACCAGGTAGGCCCTCGGCCCTTTGTGGCCGGTTGCAGGTTGGATTACCACGAATATGAAGGTGCCGCCCAGGGACAAGTTGCCACCTGTGCCAACTCGGGCTGCTTTGAGAGTGCCCATGGAACTCTGCAAACTGAGACCAAAAACGTGGGCTGGTGGCTTTTGTTTTGCTGGTCAGAAGACTTTCTCTGTACTATGTCGGCCCTCGGCCCTTAGGGGCAGGCTGGCAGCAGGATTTCCACGAATATCAAGATGCCGCCCAGAGACAAGCTGCCACCTGTGGCAACTCGGGCTGCTTTGAGAGTGCCCATGGAGCTCTGCAAACTGAGACCAGGACCGTGGAGTGTTGGGTTTTGTTTCCACGGGCAGAAGCCTTTGTCAGTACCAGGTAGGCCCTCGGCCCTTCGGGGCCGGCTGGCAGAAGGATTTCCACGAATATCAAGATGCTGCCCAGGGACAAGCTGCCACCTGTGCCAACTGGGGCTGCTTTGAGAGTGCCCATAGGGCTCTGCAAACTGAGACCAGGAACGTGGGGTGCTGAGTTTGTTTTCCCGGGCAGAGCCCATTGTCAGTACCAGGTAGGACCTTGTTCCTTAGGGGCAGGCTGGCACCAGGATTTCCACGAATATCAAGATGCTGCCCAGGGACAAGCTGCCACCTGTGCCAACTCGGGCTGCTTTGAGAGTGCCCATGGAGTTCGTCAAACTGAGACCAGGACCGTGTACTGGCGAATTTTTTTTTCCCTGGGCAGAAGCCTTTGTCAGTACCAGGTAGGCCCTCGGCCCTTCGGGGCCGGCTGCTTTCTGTATTTCCACAAATATCAAGATGCCGCGCAGGGACAAGCTGCCACCTGTGGCAACTCGGGCTGCTTTGAGAGTGCCCATGGAGCTCTGCAAACTGAGACCAGGAACGTGGGGTGCTGAGTTTCTTGTCCCTGGGCAGAAGCCTTTGTCAGTACCACGCCGGCCTCTGGTCCCTAAGGGCAGGCAGCCTGCTGGATTTCCACGAATATCAAGATGCCGCCCAGGGACAAGCTGCCACCTGTGCCAACTCAGGCTGCTTTGAGAGTGCCCATGGAGCTCTGAAAACTGAGACCAGGAACGTTGGGTAGTGGGTTTTGTTTTGCTGGGCAGAAGACTTTCTCTGTACTATGAGGGGCAGGCTGGCATTTCCACGAATATCAAGATGCCGCCCAGAGACAAGCTGCCACCTGTGCCAACTCAGGCTGCTTTGAGAGTGCCCATGGAGCTCTGCAAACTGAGACCAGGAACGTGGGGTGCTGAGTTTTGTTTTCCCGGGCAGAGCCCTTTGTCAGTACCACGTAGGCCCTTGGTCAAGGGCAGGCAGCCTGCTTGATTTCCACGAATATCAAGATGCCGCCCAGGCAAGCTGCCACCTGTGCCAACTCGGGCTGCTTTGAGAGTGCCCATAGAGCTCTGCAAACTGAGACCAGGAACGTGGGGTGCTGAGTTTTGTTTCCCCAGCAGAAGCCTTTGTCATTACCAGGTAGGCCCTCGGCCCTTTGTGGCCGGTTGCAGGTTGGATTACCGCGAATATGAAGGTGCCGCCCAGGGACAAGTTGCCACCTGTGCCAACTCGGGCTGCTTTGTGAGTGCCCATGGAACTCTGCAAACTGAGAGCAAAAACGTGGGCTGGTGGCTTTTGTTTTGCTGGTCAGAAGACTTTCTCTGTACTATGTCGGCCCTCGGCCCTTAGGGGCAGGCTGGCAGCAGGATTTCCACGAATATCTAGATGCCGCCCAGAGACAAGCTGCCACCTGTGGCAACTCGGGCTACTTTGAGAGTGCCCATGGAGCTCTGCAAACTGAGACCAGGACCGTGGAGTGTTGGGTTTTGTTTCCACGGGCAGAAGCCTTTGTCAGTACCAGGTAGGCCCTCGGCCCTTCGGGGCCTGCTGGCAGAAGGATTTCCACGAATCTGAAGATGCTGCCCAGGGACAAGCTGCCACCTGTGCCAACTCGGGCTGTTTTGAGAGTGCCCATGGAGCTCTGGAAATTGACAACAGGAACTTGGGTTTGTGGGTTTTGTTTCCCCAGGCAGAAGCATTTGCACTACCAGGTAGGCCCTCGACCCTTCGGGGCCGTCTGGCAGAAGGATTTCCATGAATATCAAGATGCCGCGCAGGGACAAGCTGCCACTTGTGCCAACTCGGCTGCTTTGAGAGTGGCCATGGAGCTCTGCAAACAGAAACTAGGACTGTGGGGTGCTGAGTTTTGTTTTCCCGGGCAGAGCCCATTGTCAGTACCAGGTAGGCCCTTGTTCCTTAGGGGTAGGCTGGCACCAGGATTTCCACGTATATCAAGATGCTGCCCAGGGACAAGCTGCCACCTGTGCCAACTGGGGCTGCTTTGAGAGTGCCCATGGAGTTCTGCAAACTGAGACCAGGAATGTGGGGTGCTGAGTTTTGTGTCCCTGGGCAGAAGCCTTTGTCAGTACCACGTAGGCACTTGGTCCTTAAGGGCAGGCAGCCTGCTTGATTTCCACGAATATCAAGATTCCGCCCAGGGACAAACTGCCACCTGTGCCAACTCGGGCTGCTTTGAGAGTGCCCATGGAGCTCTGCAAACGGAGACCAGGGAAGTGGGATGGTGGGTTTAGTTTCCCCGGGCAGAAGCCATTGTCAGTACCAGGTAGGCCCTCGGCCCTTTGTGGCCTGTTGCAGGCTGGATTACCCCGAATAACCAGATGCTGCCCAGGGACAAGCTGCCACCTGTGCCAACTCGGGCTGCTTTGAGAGTGCCCATAGAGCTCTGCAAACTGAGACCAGGAACGTGGGGTGCTGAGTTTTGTTTCCCCAGCAGAAGCCTTTGTCATTACCAGGTAGGCCCTCGGCCCTTTGTGGCCGGTTGCAGGTTGGATTACCACGAATATGAAGGTGCCGCCCAGGGACAAGTTGCCACCTGTGCCAACTTGGGCTGCTTTGAGAGTGCCCATGGAACTCTGCAAACTGAGACCAAAAACGTGGGCTGGTGGCTTTTGTTTTGCTGGTCAGAAGACTTTCTCTGTACTATGTCGGCCCTCGGCCCTTAGGGGCAGGCTGGCAGCAGGATTTCCACGAATATCAAGATGCCGCCCAGAGACAAGCTGCCACCTGTGGCAACTCGGGCTGCTTTGAGAGTGCCCATGGAGCTCTGCAAACTGAGACCAGGACCGTGGAGTGTTGGGTTTTGTTTCCACGGGCAGAAGCCTTTGTCAGTACCAGGTAGGCCCTCGGCCCTTCGGGGCCTGCTGGCAGAAGGATTTCCACGAATATCAAGATGCTGCCCAGGGACAAGCTGCCACCTGTGCCAACTGGGGCTGCTTTGAGAGTGCCCATAGGGCTCTGCAAAATGAGACCAGGAACGTGGGGTGCTGAGTTTGTTTTCCCGGGCAGAGCCCATTGTCAGTACCAGGTAGGACCTTGTTCCTTAGGGGCAGGCTGGCACCAGGATTTCCACGTATATCAAGATGCTGCCCAGGGACAAGCTGCCACCTGTGCCAACTCGGGCTGCTTTGAGAGTGGCCATGGATTTCTGCAAACTGAGACCAGGATGGTGGGGTGCTGTGTTTTGTGTCTCTGGGCAGAAGCATTTGTCAGTGCCACGCAGGCCTTTGGTCCTTAAGGGCAGGCAGCCTGCTTGATTTCCACGAATATCAAGATGCGGCCCAGGGACAAGCTGCCACCTGTGCCAACTCGGGCTGCTTTGAGAGTGCCCATGGAGCTCTGAAAACTGAGACCAGGAACGTTGGGTAGTGGGTTTCGTTTTGCTGGGCAGAAGCCTTTCTCTGTACTATGTCAGCCCTCGGCCCATAGGGGCAGGCTGGCAGCAGGATTTCCACGAATATCAAGATGCCGCCGAGAGACAAGCTGCCACCTGTGCCAACTCGGGCTGCTTTGAGAGTGCCCACGGAGTTCTGCAAACTGAGACCAGGAACGTCGGGGGCTGAGTTTTGTTTCCCTGGGCAGAAGCCTTTGTCAGTACCACGTAGGCCGTTGTTCCTTAAGGGCAGGCAGCCTGCTTGATTTCCACGAATATCAAGATGCCGCCCAGGGACAAGCTGCCACCTGTGCCAACTCGGGCTGCTTTGAGAGTGCCCATGGAGCTCTGCAAACGGAGACCAGGGAAGTGGGATGGTGGGTTTAGTTTCCCCGGGCAGAAGCCATTGTCAGTACCAGGTAGGCCCTCGGCCCTTTGTGGCCTGTTGCAGGCTGGATTACCCCGAATAACTAGATGCTGCCCAGGGACAAGCTGCCACCTGTGCCAACTCGGGTTGCTTTGAGAGTGCCCATGGAGTTCTTCAAACTGAGACCAGGACCGTGGGTTGGCGAATTTTGTTTCCATGGGCAGAAGCCATTGTCAGTACCAGGTAGGCCCTCGGCCCTTCGGGGCCGGCTGCTTTCTGTATTTCCACGAATATCAAGATGCCGCCCAGGGACAAGCTGCCACCTGTGCCAACTCGGGCTGCTTTGAGAGTGCCCATGGAGCTCTGGAAACTGGGAACAGGAACTTGGGTTTGTGGGTTTTGTTTCCCCAGGCAGAAGCATTTGCACTACCAGGTAGGCCCTCGACCCTTCGGGGCCGTCTGGCAGAAGGATTTCCACGAATATCAAGATGCCGCGCAGGGACAAGCTGCCACTTGTGC
This sequence comes from Motacilla alba alba, assembly GCF_015832195.1. Classification (NCBI taxonomy): domain Eukaryota; kingdom Metazoa; phylum Chordata; class Aves; order Passeriformes; family Motacillidae; genus Motacilla; species Motacilla alba. The sequence continues at coordinate 40,872 of NW_024037292.1, read as the reverse complement.
CAACTCGGGCTGCTTTGAGAGTGCCCATGGAGCTCTGCAAACAGAAACTAGGACTCTGGGGTGCTGAGTTTTGTTTTCCCGGGCAGAGCCCATTGTCAGTACCAGGTAGGACCTTGTTCCTTAGGGGTAGGCTGGCACCAGGATTTCCACGTATATCAAGATGCTGCCCAGGGACAAGCTGCCACCTGTGCCAACTGGGGCTGCTTTGAGAGTGCCCATGGAGTTCTGCAAACTGAGACCAGGAATGTGGGGTGCTGAGTTTTGTGTCCCTGGGCAGAAGCCTTTGTCAGTACCACGTAGGCCCTTGGTCCTTAAGGGCAGGCAGCCTGCTTGATTTCCACGAATATCAAGATTCCGCCCAGGGACAAACTGCCACCTGTGCCAACTCGGGCTGCTTTGAGAGTGCCCATGGAGCTCTGCAAACGGAGACCAGGGAAGTGGGATGGTGGGTTTAGTTTCCCCGGGCAGAAGCCATTGTCAGTACCAGGTAGGCCCTCGGCCCTTTGTGGCCTGTTGCAGGCTGGATTACCCCGAATAACTAGATGCTGCCCAGGGACAAGCTGCCACCTGTGCCAACTCGGGCTGCTTTGAGAGTGCCCATAGAGCTCTGCAAACTGAGACCAGGAACGTGGGGTGCTGAGTTTTGTTTCCCCAGCAGAAGCCTTTGTCATTACCAGGTAGGCCCTCGGCCCTTTGTGGCCGGTTGCAGGTTGGATTACCACGAATATGAAGGTGCCGCCCAGGGACAAGTTGCCACCTGTGCCAACTTGGGCTGCTTTGAGAGTGCCCATGGAACTCTGCAAACTGAGACCAAAAACGTGGGCTGGTGGCTTTTGTTTTGCTGGTCAGAAGACTTTCTCTGTACTATGTCGGCCCTCGGCCCTTAGGGGCAGGCTGGCAGCAGGATTTCCACGAATATCAAGATGCCGCCCAGAGACAAGCTGCCACCTGTGGCAACTCGGGCTGCTTTGAGAGTGCCCATGGAGCTCTGCAAACTGAGACCAGGACCGTGGAGTGTTGGGTTTTGTTTCCACGGGCAGAAGCCTTTGTCAGTACCAGGTAGGCCCTCGGCCCTTCGGGGCCTGCTGGCAGAAGGATTTCCACGAATATCAAGATGCTGCCCAGGGACAAGCTGCCACCTGTGCCAACTGGGGCTGCTTTGAGAGTGCCCATAGGGCTCTGCAAAATGAGACCAGGAACGTGGGGTGCTGAGTTTGTTTTCCCGGGCAGAGCCCATTGTCAGTACCAGGTAGGACCTTGTTCCTTAGGTGCAGGCTGGCACCAGGATTTCCACGAATATCAAGATGCTGCCCAGGGACAAGCTGCCACCTGTGCCAACTCGGGCTGCTTTGAGAGTGGCCATGGATTTCTGCAAACTGAGACCAGGATGGTGGGGTGCTGTGTTTTGTGTCTCTGGGCAGAAGCATTTGTCAGTGCCACGCAGGCCTTTGGTCCTTAAGGGCAGGCAGCCTGCTTGATTTCCACGAATATCAAGATGCGGCCCAGGGACAAGCTGCCACCTGTGCCAACTCGGGCTGCTTTGAGAGTGCCCATGGAGCTCTGAAAACTGAGACCAGGAACGTTGGGTAGTGGGTTTCGTTTTGCTGGGCAGAAGCCTTTCTCTGTACTATGTCAGCCCTCGGCCCTTAGGGGCAGGCTGGCAGCAGGATTTCCACGAATATCAAGATGCCGCCGAGAGACAAGCTGCCACCTGTGCCAACTCGGGCTGCTTTGAGAGTGCCCACGGAGTTCTGCAAACTGAGACCAGGAACGTCGGGGGCTGAGTTTTGTTTCCCTGGGCAGAAGCCTTTGTCAGTACCACGTAGGCCCTTGTTCCTTAAGGGCAGGCAGCCTGCTTGATTTCCACGAATATCAAGATGCCGCCCAGGGACAAGCTGCCACCTGTGCCAACTCGGGCTGCTTTGAGAGTGCCCATGGAGCTCTGCAAACGGAGACCAGGGAAGTGGGATGGTGGGTTTAGTTTCCCCGGGCAGAAGCCATTGTCAGTACCAGGTAGGCCCTCGGCCCTTTGTGGCCTGTTGCAGGCTGGATTACCCCGAATAACTAGATGCTGCCCAGGGACAAGCTGCCACCTGTGCCAACTCGGGTTGCTTTGAGAGTGCCCATGGAGTTCTTCAAACTGAGACCAGGACCGTGGGTTGGCGAATTTTGTTTCCATGGGCAGAAGCCATTGTCAGTACCAGGTAGGCCCTCGGCCCTTCGGGGCCGGCTGCTTTCTGTATTTCCACGAATATCAAGATGCCGCCCAGGGACAAGCTGCCACCTGTGCCAACTCGGGCTGCTTTGAGAGTGCCCATGGAGCTCTGGAAACTGAGAACAGGAACTTGGGTTTGTGGGTTTTGTTTCCCCAGGCAGAAGCATTTGCACTACCAGGTAGGCCCTCGACCCTTCGGGGCCGTCTGGCAGAAGGATTTCCATGAATATCAAGATGCCGCGCAGGGACAAGCTGCCACTTGTGCCAACTCGGGCTGCTTTGAGAGTGCCCATGGAGCTCTGCAAACAGAAACTAGGACTCTGGGGTGCTGAGTTTTGTTTTCCCGGGCAGAGCCCATTGTCAGTACCAGGTAGGACCTTGTTCCTTAGGGGTAGGCTGGCACCAGGATTTCCACAAATATCAAGATGCTGCCCAGGGACAAGCTGCCACCTGTGCCAACTGGGGCTGCTTTGAGAGTGCCCATGGAGTTCTGCAAACTGAGACCAGGAATGTGGGGTGCTGAGTTTTGTGTCCCTGGGCAGAAGCCTTTGTCAGTACCACGTAGGCCCTTGGTCCTTAAGGGCAGGCAGCCTGCTTGATTTCCACGAATATCAAGATGCCGCCCAGGGACAAGCTGCCACCTGTGCCAACTTGGGCTGCTTTGAGAGTGCCCATGGAGCTCTGCAAACGGAGACCAGGGAAGTGGGATGCTGGGTTTAGTTTCCCCGGGCAGAAGCCATTGTCAGTACCAGGTAGGCCCTCGGCCCTTTGTGGCCGGTTGCAGGCTGGATTACCCCGAATAACTAGATGCTGCCCAGGGACAAGCTGCCACCTGTGCCAACTTGGGCTGCTTTGAGAGTGCCCATGGAGTTCTGCAAACTGAGAGCAGGAACGTGGGGTGCTGAGTTTTGTTTCCCCAGCAGAAGCCTTTGTCATTACCAGGTAGGCCCTCGGCCCTTTGTGGCCGGTTGCAGGTTGGATTACCACGAATATGAAGGTGCCGCCCAGGGACAAGTTGCCACCTGTGCCAACTCGGGCTGCTTTGAGAGTGCCCATGGAACTCTGCAAACTGAGACCAAAAATGTGGGCTGGTGGCTTTTGTTTTGCTGGTCAGAAGACTTTCTCTGTACTATGTCGGCCCTCGGCCCTTAGGGGCAGGCTGGCAGCAGGATTTCCACGAATATCAAGATGCCGCCCAGAGACAAGCTGCCACCTGTGCCAACTCAGGCTGCTTTGAGAGTGCCCATGGAGCTCTGAAAACTGAGAGCAGGAACGTTGGGTAGTGGGTTTTGTTTTGCTGGGCAGAAGACTTTCTCTGTACTATGTCGGCCCTCGGCCCTTAGGGCAGGCTGGCAGCAGGATTTCCACGAATATCAAGATGCCGCCCAGAGACAAGCTGCCACCTGTGCCAACTCGGGCTGCTTTGAGAGTGCCCATGGAGCTCTGCAAACTGAGACCAGGACCGTGGGGTGCTGAGTTTTGTTTTCCCGGGCAGAGCCCTTTGTCAGTACCAGGTAGGCCCTTGTTCCTTAGGGGTAGGCTGGCACCAGGATTTCCACAAATATCAAGATGCTGCCCAGGGACAAGCTGCCACCTGTGCCAACTCAGGCTGCTTTGAGAGTGCCCATGGAGTTCTGCAAACTGAGACCAGGAATGTGGGGTGCTGAGTTTTGTGTCCCTGGGCAGAAGCCTTTGTCAGTACCACGTAGGCCCTTGGTCCTTAAGGGCAGGCAGCCTGCTTGATTTCCACGAATATCAAGATGCCGCCCAGGGACAAGCTGCCACCTGTGCCAACTTGGGCTGCTTTGAGAGTGCCCATGGAGCTCTGCAAACGGAGACCAGGGAAGTGGGATGCTGGGTTTAGTTTCCCCGGGCAGAAGCCATTGTCAGTACCAGGTAGGCCCTCGGCCCTTTGTGGCCGGTTGCAGGCTGGATTACCCCGAATAACTAGATGCTGCCCAGGGACAAGCTGCCACCTGTGCCAACTTGGGCTGCTTTGAGAGTGCCCATGGAGTTCTGCAAACTGAGAGCAGGAACGTGGGGTGCTGAGTTTTGTTTCCCCAGCAGAAGCCTTTGTCATTACCAGGTAGGCCCTCGGCCCTTTGTGGCCGGTTGCAGGTTGGATTACCACGAATATGAAGGTGCCGCCCAGGGACAAGTTGCCACCTGTGCCAACTCGGGCTGCTTTGAGAGTGCCCATGGAACTCTGCAAACTGAGACCAAAAACGTGGGCTGGTGGCTTTTGTTTTGCTGGTCAGAAGACTTTCTCTGTACTATGTCGGCCCTCGGCCCTTAGGGGCAGGCTGGCAGCAGGATTTCCACGAATATCAAGATGCCGCCCAGAGACAAGCTGCCACCTGTGCCAACTCAGGCTGCTTTGAGAGTGCCCATGGAGCTCTGAAAACTGAGAGCAGGAACGTTGGGTAGTGGGTTTTGTTTTGCTGGGCAGAAGACTTTCTCTGTACTATGTCGGCCCTCGGCCCTTAGGGGCAGGCTGGCAGCAGGATTTCCACGAATATCAAGATGCCGCCCAGAGACAAGCTGCCACCTGTGCCAACTCGGGCTGCTTTGAGAGTGCCCATGGAGCTCTGCAAACTGAGACCAGGACCGTGGGGTGCTGAGTTTTGTTTTCCCGGGCAGAGCCCTTTGTCAGTACCAGGTAGGCCCTCGGTCCTTATGGGAAGGCTGGCAGCAGGATTTCCACGAATATCAAGATGCTGCCCAGGGACAAGCTGCCACCTGTGCCAACTCAGGCTGCTTTGAGAGTGCCCATAGAGCTCTGCAAACTGAGACCAGGAACGTGGGGTGCTGAGTTTTGTTTCCCCAGCAGAAGCCTTTGTCATTACCAGGTAGGCCCTCGGCCCTTTGTGGCCGGTTGCAGGTTGGATTACCACGAATATGAAGGTGCTGCCCAGGGACAAGTTGCCACCTGTGCCAACTCGGGCTGCTTTGAGAGTGCCCAGGGAACTCTGCAAACTGAGACCAGGAACGTGGGCTGGTGGCTTTTGTTTTGCTGGTCAGAAGACTTTCTCTGTACTATGTCGGCCCTCGGCCCTTAGGGGCAGGCTGGCAGCAGGATTTCCACGAATATCAAGATGCCGCCCAGAGACAAGCTGCCACCTGTGCAACTCGGGCTGCTTTGAGAGTGCCCATGGAGCTCTGCAAACTGAGACCAGGACCGTGGAGTGTTGGGTTTTGTTTCCACGGGCAGAAGCCTTTGTCAGTACCAGGTAGGCCCTCGGCCCTTCGGGGCCGGCTGGCAGAAGGATTTCCACGAATATCAAGATGCTGCCCAGGGACAAGCTGCAACCTGTGCCAACTGGGGCTGCTTTGAGGGTGCCCATAGAGCTCGGCAAACTGAGACCAGGACCGTGGGGTGCTGAGTTTTGTTTTCCCCGGGCAGAAGCCTTTGTCAGTACCAGGTAGGCCCTTGTTACATAGGGGTAGGCTGGCACCAGGATTTCTACGAATATCAACATGCTGCCCAGGGACAAGCTGCCACCTGTGCAAACTCGGGCTGCTTTGAGAGTGCCCTTGGAGTTCTGCAAACTGAGACCAGGAACGTGGGGTGCTGAGTTTTGTGTCCCTGGGCAGAAGCCTTTGTCAGTACCACGTAGGCCCTTGGTCCTTAAGGGCCAGCTGGCAGAAGGATTTCCACGAATATCAAGATGCCACCCAGGGACAAGCTGCCACCTGTGACAACTCGGGCTGCTTTGAGAGTGCCCATGGAGTTCTTCAAACTGAGACCAGGACCGTGGGTTGGCGAATTTTGTTTCCATGGGCAGAAGCCTTTGTCAGTACCAGGTAGGCCCTCGGCCCTTCGGGGCCGGCTGCTTTCTGTATTTCCGCGAATATCAAGATGCCGCCCAGGGACAAGCTGCCACCTGTGCCAACTCGGGCTGCTTTGAGAGTGCCCATGGAGCTCTGAAAACTGAGAACAGGAACTTGGGTTTGTGGGTTTTGTTTCCCCAGGCAGAAGCATTTGCACTACCAGGAAGGCCCTCGACCCTACGGGGCCGTCTGGCAGAAGGATTTCCATGAATATCAAGATGCCGCGCAGGGACAAGCTGCCACTTGTGCCAACTCGGGCTGCTTTGAGAGTGGCCATGGAGCTCTGCAAACAGAAACTAGGACTGTGGGGTGCTGAGTTTTGTTTTCCCGGACAGAGCCCATTGTCAGTACCAGGTAGGACCTTGTTCCTTAGGGGTAGGCTGGCACCAGGATTTCCACGAATATCAAGATGCTGCCCAGGGACAAGCTGCCACCTGTGCCAACTCGGGCTACATTGAGAGTGCCCATGGAGCTCTGCAAACTGAGACCAGGAACGTGGGGTGCTGAGTTTTGTGTCTCTGGGCAGAAGCCTTTGTCAGTACCACGCAGGCCTTTGGTCCTTAAGGGCAGGCAGCCTGCTGGATTTCCACGAATATCAAGATGCCGCCCAGGGACAAGCTGCCACCTGTGCCAACTCAGGCTGCTTTGAGAGTGCCCATGGAGCTCTGAAAACTGAGACCAGGAACGTTGGGTAGTGGGTTTTGTTTTGCTGGGCAGAAGACTTTCTCTGTACTATGTCGGCCCTCGGCCCTCAGGGGCAGGCTGGCAGCAGGATTTCCACGAATATCAAGATGCCGCCCAGAGACAAGCTGCCACCTGTGCCAACTCGGGCTGCTTTGAGAGTGCCCATGGAGCTCTGCAAACTGAGACCAGGACCGTGGGGTGCTGAGTTTTGTTTTCCCGGGCAGAGCCCTTTGTCAGTACCACGTAGGCCCTTGGTCCTTAAGGGCAGGCAGCCTGCTTGATTTCCACGAATATCAAGATGCCGCCCAGGGACAAGCTGGCACCTGTGCCAACTCGGGCTGCTTTGAGAGTGCCCATAGAGCTCTGCAAACGGAGACCAGGAACGTGGGGTGCTGAGTTTTGTTTCTCCAGCAGAAGCCTTTGTCATTACCAGGTAGGCCCTCGGCCCTTTGTGGCCGGTTGCAGGTTGGATTACCACGAATATGAAGGTGCCGCCCAGGGACAAGTTGCCACCTGTGCCAACTCGGGCTGCTTTGTGAGTGCCCATGGAACTCTGCAAACTGAGACCAAAAACGTGGGCTGGTGGCTTTTGTTTTGCTGGTCAGAAGACTTTCTCTGTACTATGTCGGCCCTCGGCCCTTAGGGGCAGGCTGGCAGCAGGATTTCCACGAATATCTAGATGCCGCCCAGAGACAAGCTGCCACCTGTGGCAACTCGGGCTGCTTTGAGAGTGCCCATGGAGCTCTGCAAACTGAGACCAGGACCGTGGAGTGTTGGGTTTTGTTTCCACGGGCAGAAGCCTTTGTCAGTAGCAGGTAGGCCCTCGGCCCTTAGGGGCCGGCTGGCAGAAGGATTTCCACGAATATCAAGATGCTGCCCAGGGACAAGCTGCCACCTGTGCCAACTGGGGCTGCTTTGAGAGTGCCCATAGAGCTCTGCAAACTGAGACCAGGAACGTGGGGTGCTGAGTTTTGTTTTCCCGGGCAGAGCCCTTTGTCTGTACCAGGTAGGCCCTTGTTCCTTAGGGGCAGGCTAGCACCAGGATTTCCACGAATATCAAGATGCTGCCCAGGGACAAGCTGCCACCTGTGCCAACTCGGGCTGCTTTGAGAGTGCCCATGGAGCTCTGCAAACTGAGACCAGGAATGTGGGGTGCTGAGTTTTGTGTCCCTGGGCTGAAGCCCTTGTCAGTACCACGCAGGCCATTGGTCCTTAAGGGCAGGCAGACTGCTGGATTTCCACGAATATCAAGATGCCGCCCAGAGACAAGCTGCCCCCTGTGCCAGCTCGGGCTGCTTTGAGAGTGCCCATGGAGCTCTGCAAACTGAGACCAGGAACGTGGGGTGCTGAGTTTTGTTTTCCCGGGCAGAGCCCTTTGTCAGTACCAGGTAGGCCCTTGTTCCTTAGGGGCAGGCTAGCACCAGGATTTCCACGAATATCAAGATGCTGCCCAGGGACAAGCTGCCACCTGTGCCAACTCAGGCTGCTTTGAGAGTGCCCATGGAGTTCTTCAAACTGAGACCAGGGCCGTGGGTTGGCGAATTTTGTTTCCCTGGGCAGAAGACTTTGTCAGTACCCGGTAGGCCCTCGGCCCTTCGGGGCCGGCTGCTTTCTGTATTTCCACGAATATCAAGATGCCGCCCAGGGACAAGCTGGCACCTGTGGCAACTCGGGCTGCTTTGAGAGTGCCCATGGAGCTCTGCAAACTGAGACCAGGACCGTGGAGTGTTGGGTTTTGTTTCCACGGGCAGAAGCCTTTGTCAGTACCAGGTAGGCCCTCGGCCCTTCGGGGCCTGCTGGCAGAAGGATTTCCACGAATCTGAAGATGCTGCCCAGGGACAAGCTGCCACCTGTGCCAACTCGGGCTGTTTTGAGAGTGCCCATGGAGCTCTGGAAATTGACAACAGGAACTTGGGTTTGTGGGTTTTGTTTCCCCAGGCAGAAGCATTTGCACTACCAGGTAGGCCCTCGACCCTTCGGGGCCGTCTGGCAGAAGGATTTCCATGAATATCAAGATGCCGCGCAGGGACAAGCTGCCACTTGTGCCAACTCGGCTGCTTTGAGAGTGGCCATGGAGCTCTGCAAACAGAAACTAGGACTGTGGGGTGCTGAGTTTTGTTTTCCCGGGCAGAGCCCATTGTCAGTACCAGGTAGGCCCTTGTTCCTTAGGGGTAGGCTGGCACCAGGATTTCCACGTATATCAAGATGCTGCCCAGGGACAAGCTGCCACCTGTGCCAACTGGGGCTGCTTTGAGAGTGCCCATGGAGTTCTGCAAACTGAGACCAGGAATGTGGGGTGCTGAGTTTTGTGTCCCTGGGCAGAAGCCTTTGTCAGTACCACGTAGGCACTTGGTCCTTAAGGGCAGGCAGCCTGCTTGATTTCCACGAATATCAAGATTCCGCCCAGGGACAAACTGCCACCTGTGCCAACTCGGGCTGCTTTGAGAGTGCCCATGGAGCTCTGCAAACGGAGACCAGGGAAGTGGGATGGTGGGTTTAGTTTCCCCGGGCAGAAGCCATTGTCAGTACCAGGTAGGCCCTCGGCCCTTTGTGGCCTGTTGCAGGCTGGATTACCCCGAATAACCAGATGCTGCCCAGGGACAAGCTGCCACCTGTGCCAACTCGGGCTGCTTTGAGAGTGCCCATAGAGCTCTGCAAACTGAGACCAGGAACGTGGGGTGCTGAGTTTTGTTTCCCCAGCAGAAGCCTTTGTCATTACCAGGTAGGCCCTCGGCCCTTTGTGGCCGGTTGCAGGTTGGATTACCACGAATATGAAGGTGCCGCCCAGGGACAAGTTGCCACCTGTGCCAACTTGGGCTGCTTTGAGAGTGCCCATGGAACTCTGCAAACTGAGACCAAAAACGTGGGCTGGTGGCTTTTGTTTTGCTGGTCAGAAGACTTTCTCTGTACTATGTCGGCCCTCGGCCCTTAGGGGCAGGCTGGCAGCAGGATTTCCACGAATATCAAGATGCCGCCCAGAGACAAGCTGCCACCTGTGGCAACTCGGGCTGCTTTGAGAGTGCCCATGGAGCTCTGCAAACTGAGACCAGGACCGTGGAGTGTTGGGTTTTGTTTCCACGGGCAGAAGCCTTTGTCAGTACCAGGTAGGCCCTCGGCCCTTCGGGGCCTGCTGGCAGAAGGATTTCCACGAATATCAAGATGCTGCCCAGGGACAAGCTGCCACCTGTGCCAACTGGGGCTGCTTTGAGAGTGCCCATAGGGCTCTGCAAAATGAGACCAGGAACGTGGGGTGCTGAGTTTGTTTTCCCGGGCAGAGCCCATTGTCAGTACCAGGTAGGACCTTGTTCCTTAGGGCCAGGCTGGCACCAGGATTTCCACGTATATCAAGATGCTGCCCAGGGACAAGCTGCCACCTGTGCCAACTCGGGCTGCTTTGAGAGTGGCCATGGATTTCTGCAAACTGAGACCAGGATGGTGGGGTGCTGTGTTTTGTGTCTCTGGGCAGAAGCATTTGTCAGTGCCACGCAGGCCTTTGGTCCTTAAGGGCAGGCAGCCTGCTTGATTTCCACGAATATCAAGATGCGGCCCAGGGACAAGCTGCCACCTGTGCCAACTCGGGCTGCTTTGAGAGTGCCCATGGAGCTCTGAAAACTGAGACCAGGAACGTTGGGTAGTGGGTTTCGTTTTGCTGGGCAGAAGCCTTTCTCTGTACTATGTCAGCCCTCGGCCCATAGGGGCAGGCTGGCAGCAGGATTTCCACGAATATCAAGATGCCGCCGAGAGACAAGCTGCCACCTGTGCCAACTCGGGCTGCTTTGAGAGTGCCCACGGAGTTCTGCAAACTGAGACCAGGAACGTCGGGGGCTGAGTTTTGTTTCCCTGGGCAGAAGCCTTTGTCAGTACCACGTAGGCCGTTGTTCCTTAAGGGCAGGCAGCCTGCTTGATTTCCACGAATATCAAGATGCCGCCCAGGGACAAGCTGCCACCTGTGCCAACTCGGGCTGCTTTGAGAGTGCCCATGGAGCTCTGCAAACGGAGACCAGGGAAGTGGGATGGTGGGTTTAGTTTCCCCGGGCAGAAGCCATTGTCAGTACCAGGTAGGCCCTCGGCCCTTTGTGGCCTGTTGCAGGCTGGATTACCCCGAATAACTAGATGCTGCCCAGGGACAAGCTGCCACCTGTGCCAACTCGGGTTGCTTTGAGAGTGCCCATGGAGTTCTTCAAACTGAGACCAGGACCGTGGGTTGGCGAATTTTGTTTCCATGGGCAGAAGCCATTGTCAGTACCAGGTAGGCCCTCGGCCCTTCGGGGCCGGCTGCTTTCTGTATTTCCACGAATATCAAGATGCCGCCCAGGGACAAGCTGCCACCTGTGCCAACTCGGGCTGCTTTGAGAGTGCCCATGGAGCTCTGGAAACTGGGAACAGGAACTTGGGTTTGTGGGTTTTGTTTCCCCAGGCAGAAGCATTTGCACTACCAGGTAGGCCCTCGACCCTTCGGGGCCGTCTGGCAGAAGGATTTCCACGAATATCAAGATGCCGCGCAGGGACAAGCTGCCACTTGTGCCAACTCGGGCTGCTTTGAGAGTGCCCATGGAGCTCTGCAAACAGAAACTAGGACTCTGGGGTGCTGAGTTTTGTTTTCCCGGGCAGAGCCCATTGTCAGTACCAGGTAGGACCTTGTTCCTTAGGGGTAGGCTGGCACCAGGATTTCCACGTATATCAAGATGCTGCCCAGGGACAAGCTGCCACCTGTGCCAACTGGGGCTGCTTTGAGAGTGCCCATGGAGTTCTGCAAACTGAGACCAGGAATGTGGGGTGCTGAGTTTTGTGTCCCTGGGCAGAAGCCTTTGTCAGTACCACGTAGGCCCTTGGTCCTTAAGGGCAGGCAGCCTGCTTGATTTCCACGAATATCAAGATTCCGCCCAGGGACAAACTGCCACCTGTGCCAACTCGGGCTGCTTTGAGAGTGCCCATGGAGCTCTGCAAACGGAGACCAGGGAAGTGGGATGGTGGGTTTAGTTTCCCCGGGCAGAAGCCATTGTCAGTACCAGGTAGGCCCTCGGCCCTTTGTGGCCTGTTGCAGGCTGGATTACCCCGAATAACTAGATGCTGCCCAGGGACAAGCTGCCACCTGTGCCAACTCGGGCTGCTTTGAGAGTGCCCATAGAGCTCTGCAAACTGAGACCAGGAACGTGGGGTGCTGAGTTTTGTTTCCCCAGCAGAAGCCTTTGTCATTACCAGGTAGGCCCTCGGCCCTTTGTGGCCGGTTGCAGGTTGGATTACCACGAATATGAAGGTGCCGCCCAGGGACAAGTTGCCACCTGTGCCAACTTGGGCTGCTTTGAGAGTGCCCATGGAACTCTGCAAACTGAGACCAAAAACGTGGGCTGGTGGCTTTTGTTTTGCTGGTCAGAAGACTTTCTCTGTACTATGTCGGCCCTCGGCCCTTAGGGGCAGGCTGGCAGCAGGATTTCCACGAATATCAAGATGCCGCCCAGAGACAAGCTGCCACCTGTGGCAACTCGGGCTGCTTTGAGAGTGCCCATGGAGCTCTGCAAACTGAGACCAGGACCGTGGAGTGTTGGGTTTTGTTTCCACGGGCAGAAGCCTTTGTCAGTACCAGGTAGGCCCTCGGCCCTTCGGGGCCTGCTGGCAGAAGGATTTCCACGAATATCAAGATGCTGCCCAGGGACAAGCTGCCACCTGTGCCAACTGGGGCTGCTTTGAGAGTGCCCATAGGGCTCTGCAAAATGAGACCAGGAACGTGGGGTGCTGAGTTTGTTTTCCCGGGCAGAGCCCATTGTCAGTACCAGGTAGGACCTTGTTCCTTAGGTGCAGGCTGGCACCAGGATTTCCACGAATATCAAGATGCTGCCCAGGGACAAGCTGCCACCTGTGCCAACTCGGGCTGCTTTGAGAGTGGCCATGGATTTCTGCAAACTGAGACCAGGATGGTGGGGTGCTGTGTTTTGTGTCTCTGGGCAGAAGCATTTGTCAGTGCCACGCAGGCCTTTGGTCCTTAAGGGCAGGCAGCCTGCTTGATTTCCACGAATATCAAGATGCGGCCCAGGGACAAGCTGCCACCTGTGCCAACTCGGGCTGCTTTGAGAGTGCCCATGGAGCTCTGAAAACTGAGACCAGGAACGTTGGGTAGTGGGTTTCGTTTTGCTGGGCAGAAGCCTTTCTCTGTACTATGTCAGCCCTCGGCCCTTAGGGGCAGGCTGGCAGCAGGATTTCCACGAATATCAAGATGCCGCCGAGAGACAAGCTGCCACCTGTGCCAACTCGGGCTGCTTTGAGAGTGCCCACGGAGTTCTGCAAACTGAGACCAGGAACGTCGGGGGCTGAGTTTTGTTTCCCTGGGCAGAAGCCTTTGTCAGTACCACGTAGGCCGTTGTTCCTTAAGGGCAGGCAGCCTGCTTGATTTCCACGAATATCAAGATGCCGCCCAGGGACAAGCTGCCACCTGTGCCAACTCGGGCTGCTTTGAGAGTGCCCATGGAGCTCTGCAAACGGAGACCAGGGAAGTGGGATGGTGGGTTTAGTTTCCCCGGGCAGAAGCCATTGTCAGTACCAGGTAGGCCCTCGGCCCTTTGTGGCCTGTTGCAGGCTGGATTACCCCGAATAACTAGATGCTGCCCAGGGACAAGCTGCCACCTGTGCCAACTCGGGTTGCTTTGAGAGTGCCCATGGAGTTCTTCAAACTGAGACCAGGACCGTGGGTTGGCGAATTTTGTTTCCATGGGCAGAAGCCATTGTCAGTACCAGGTAGGCCCTCGGCCCTTCGGGGCCGGCTGCTTTCTGTATTTCCACGAATATCAAGATGCCGCCCAGGGACAAGCTGCCACCTGTGCCAACTCGGGCTGCTTTGAGAGTGCCCATGGAGCTCTGGAAACTGAGAACAGGAACTTGGGTTTGTGGGTTTTGTTTCCCCAGGCAGAAGCATTTGCACTACCAGGTAGGCCCTCGACCCTTCGGGGCCGTCTGGCAGAAGGATTTCCATGAATATCAAGATGCCGCGCAGGGACAAGCTGCCACTTGTGCCAACTCGGGCTGCTTTGAGAGTGCCCATGGAGCTCTGCAAACAGAAACTAGGACTCTGGGGTGCTGAGTTTTGTTTTCCCGGGCAGAGCCCATTGTCAGTACCAGGTAGGACCTTGTTCCTTAGGGGTAGGCTGGCACCAGGATTTCCACAAATATCAAGATGCTGCCCAGGGACAAGCTGCCACCTGTGCCAACTGGGGCTGCTTTGAGAGTGCCCATGGAGTTCTGCAAACTGAGACCAGGAATGTGGGGTGCTGAGTTTTGTGTCCCTGGGCAGAAGCCTTTGTCAGTACCACGTAGGCCCTTGGTCCTTAAGGGCAGGCAGCCTGCTTGATTTCCACGAATATCAAGATGCCGCCCAGGGACAAGCTGCCACCTGTGCCAACTTGGGCTGCTTTGAGAGTGCCCATGGAGCTCTGCAAACGGAGACCAGGGAAGTGGGATGCTGGGTTTAGTTTCCCCGGGCAGAAGCCATTGTCAGTACCAGGTAGGCCCTCGGCCCTTTGTGGCCGGTTGCAGGCTGGATTACCCCGAATAACTAGATGCTGCCCAGGGACAAGCTGCCACCTGTGCCAACTTGGGCTGCTTTGAGAGTGCCCATGGAGTTCTGCAAACTGAGAGCAGGAACGTGGGGTGCTGAGTTTTGTTTCCCCAGCAGAAGCCTTTGTCATTACCAGGTAGGCCCTCGGCCCTTTGTGGCCGGTTGCAGGTTGGATTACCACGAATATGAAGGTGCCGCCCAGGGACAAGTTGCCACCTGTGCCAACTCGGGCTGCTTTGAGAGTGCCCATGGAACTCTGCAAACTGAGACCAAAAATGTGGGCTGGTGGCTTTTGTTTTGCTGGTCAGAAGACTTTCTCTGTACTATGTCGGCCCTCGGCCCTTAGGGGCAGGCTGGCAGCAGGATTTCCACGAATATCAAGATGCCGCCCAGAGACAAGCTGCCACCTGTGCCAACTCAGGCTGCTTTGAGAGTGCCCATGGAGCTCTGAAAACTGAGAGCAGGAACGTTGGGTAGTGGGTTTTGTTTTGCTGGGCAGAAGACTTTCTCTGTACTATGTCGGCCCTCGGCCCTTAGGGCAGGCTGGCAGCAGGATTTCCACGAATATCAAGATGCCGCCCAGAGACAAGCTGCCACCTGTGCCAACTCGGGCTGCTTTGAGAGTGCCCATGGAGCTCTGCAAACTGAGACCAGGACCGTGGGGTGCTGAGTTTTGTTTTCCCGGGCAGAGCCCTTTGTCAGTACCAGGTAGGCCCTTGTTCCTTAGGGGTAGGCTGGCACCAGGATTTCCACAAATATCAAGATGCTGCCCAGGGACAAGCTGCCACCTGTGCCAACTCAGGCTGCTTTGAGAGTGCCCATGGAGTTCTGCAAACTGAGACCAGGAATGTGGGGTGCTGAGTTTTGTGTCCCTGGGCAGAAGCCTTTGTCAGTACCACGTAGGCCCTTGGTCCTTAAGGGCAGGCAGCCTGCTTGATTTCCACGAATATCAAGATGCCGCCCAGGGACAAGCTGCCACCTGTGCCAACTTGGGCTGCTTTGAGAGTGCCCATGGAGCTCTGCAAACGGAGACCAGGGAAGTGGGATGCTGGGTTTAGTTTCCCCGGGCAGAAGCCATTGTCAGTACCAGGTAGGCCCTCGGCCCTTTGTGGCCGGTTGCAGGCTGGATTACCCCGAATAACTAGATGCTGCCCAGGGACAAGCTGCCACCTGTGCCAACTTGGGCTGCTTTGAGAGTGCCCATGGAGTTCTGCAAACTGAGAGCAGGAACGTGGGGTGCTGAGTTTTGTTTCCCCAGCAGAAGCCTTTGTCATTACCAGGTAGGCCCTCGGCCCTTTGTGGCCGGTTGCAGGTTGGATTACCACGAATATGAAGGTGCCGCCCAGGGACAAGTTGCCACCTGTGCCAACTCGGGCTGCTTTGAGAGTGCCCATGGAACTCTGCAAACTGAGACCAAAAACGTGGGCTGGTGGCTTTTGTTTTGCTGGTCAGAAGACTTTCTCTGTACTATGTCGGCCCTCGGCCCTTAGGGGCAGGCTGGCAGCAGGATTTCCACGAATATCAAGATGCCGCCCAGAGACAAGCTGCCACCTGTGCCAACTCAGGCTGCTTTGAGAGTGCCCATGGAGCTCTGAAAACTGAGAGCAGGAACGTTGGGTAGTGGGTTTTGTTTTGCTGGGCAGAAGACTTTCTCTGTACTATGTCGGCCCTCGGCCCTTAGGGGCAGGCTGGCAGCAGGATTTCCACGAATATCAAGATGCCGCCCAGAGACAAGCTGCCACCTGTGCCAACTCGGGCTGCTTTGAGAGTGCCCATGGAGCTCTGCAAACTGAGACCAGGACCGTGGGGTGCTGAGTTTTGTTTTCCCGGGCAGAGCCCTTTGTCAGTACCAGGTAGGCCCTCGGTCCTTATGGGAAGGCTGGCAGCAGGATTTCCACGAATATCAAGATGCTGCCCAGGGACAAGCTGCCACCTGTGCCAACTCAGGCTGCTTTGAGAGTGCCCATAGAGCTCTGCAAACTGAGACCAGGAACGTGGGGTGCTGAGTTTTGTTTCCCCAGCAGAAGCCTTTGTCATTACCAGGTAGGCCCTCGGCCCTTTGTGGCCGGTTGCAGGTTGGATTACCACGAATATGAAGGTGCTGCCCAGGGACAAGTTGCCACCTGTGCCAACTCGGGCTGCTTTGAGAGTGCCCAGGGAACTCTGCAAACTGAGACCAGGAACGTGGGCTGGTGGCTTTTGTTTTGCTGGTCAGAAGACTTTCTCTGTACTATGTCGGCCCTCGGCCCTTAGGGGCAGGCTGGCAGCAGGATTTCCACGAATATCAAGATGCCGCCCAGAGACAAGCTGCCACCTGTGCAACTCGGGCTGCTTTGAGAGTGCCCATGGAGCTCTGCAAACTGAGACCAGGACGGTGGAGTGTTGGGTTTTGTTTCCACAGGCAGAAGCCTTTGTCAGTACCAGGTAGGCCCTCGGCCCTTCGGGGCCGGCTGGCAGAAGGATTTCCACGAATATCAAGATGCTGCCCAGGGACAAGCTGCAACCTGTGCCAACTGGGGCTGCTTTGAGGGTGCCCATAGAGCTCGGCAAACTGAGACCAGGACCGTGGGGTGCTGAGTTTTGTTTTCCCCGGGCAGAAGCCTTTGTCAGTACCAGGTAGGCCCTTGTTACATAGGGGTAGGCTGGCACCAGGATTTCCACGAATATCAACATGCTGCCCAGGGACAAGCTGCCACCTGTGCAAACTCGGGCTGCTTTGAGAGTGCCCTTGGAGTTCTGCAAACTGAGACCAGGAACGTGGGGTGCTGAGTTTTGTGTCCCTGGGCAGAAGCCTTTGTCAGTACCACGTAGGCCCTTGGTCCTTAAGGGCCAGCTGGCAGAAGGATTTCCACGAATATCAAGATGCCACCCAGGGACAAGCTGCCACCTGTGACAACTCGGGCTGCTTTGAGAGTGCCCATGGAGTTCTTCAAACTGAGACCAGGACCGTGGGTTGGCGAATTTTGTTTCCATGGGCAGAAGCCTTTGTCAGTACCAGGTAGGCCCTCGGCCCTTCGGGGCCGGCTGCTTTCTGTATTTCCGCGAATATCAAGATGCCGCCCAGGGACAAGCTGCCACCTGTGCCAACTCGGGCTGCTTTGAGAGTGCCCATGGAGCTCTGAAAACTGAGAACAGGAACTTGGGTTTGTGGGTTTTGTTTCCCCAGGCAGAAGCATTTGCACTACCAGGAAGGCCCTCGACCCTACGGGGCCGTCTGGCAGAAGGATTTCCATGAATATCAAGATGCCGCGCAGGGACAAGCTGCCACTTGTGCCAACTCGGGCTGCTTTGAGAGTGGCCATGGAGCTCTGCAAACAGAAACTAGGACTGTGGGGTGCTGAGTTTTGTTTTCCCGGACAGAGCCCATTGTCAGTACCAGGTAGGACCTTGTTCCTTAGGGGTAGGCTGGCACCAGGATTTCCACGAATATCAAGATGCTGCCCAGGGACAAGCTGCCACCTGTGCCAACTCGGGCTACATTGAGAGTGCCCATGGAGCTCTGCAAACTGAGACCAGGAACGTGGGGTGCTGAGTTTTGTGTCTCTGGGCAGAAGCCTTTGTCAGTACCACGCAGGCCTTTGGTCCTTAAGGGCAGGCAGCCTGCTGGATTTCCACGAATATCAAGATGCCGCCCAGGGACAAGCTGCCACCTGTGCCAACTCAGGCTGCTTTGAGAGTGCCCATGGAGCTCTGAAAACTGAGACCAGGAACGTTGGGTAGTGGGTTTTGTTTTGCTGGGCAGAAGACTTTCTCTGTACTATGTCGGCCCTCGGCCCTCAGGGGCAGGCTGGCAGCAGGATTTCCACGAATATCAAGATGCCGCCCAGAGACAAGCTGCCACCTGTGCCAACTCGGGCTGCTTTGAGAGTGCCCATGGAGCTCTGCAAACTGAGACCAGGACCGTGGGGTGCTGAGTTTTGTTTTCCCGGGCAGAGCCCTTTGTCAGTACCACGTAGGCCCTTGGTCCTTAAGGGCAGGCAGCCTGCTTGATTTCCACGAATATCAAGATGCCGCCCAGGGACAAGCTGGCACCTGTGCCAACTCGGGCTGCTTTGAGAGTGCCCATAGATCTCTGCAAACTGAGACCAGGAACGTGGGGTGCTGAGTTTTGTTTCTCCAGCAGAAGCCTTTGTCATTACCAGGTAGGCCCTCGGCCCTTTGTGGCCGGTTGCAGGTTGGATTACCACGAATATGAAGGTGCCGCCCAGGGACAAGTTGCCACCTGTGCCAACTCGGGCTGCTTTGTGAGTGCCCATGGAACTCTGCAAACTGAGACCAAAAACGTGGGCTGGTGGCTTTTGTTTTGCTGGTCAGAAGACTTTCTCTGTACTATGTCGGCCCTCGGCCCTTAGGGGCAGGCTGGCAGCAGGATTTCCACGAATATCTAGATGCCGCCCAGAGACAAGCTGCCACCTGTGGCAACTCGGGCTGCTTTGAGAGTGCCCATGGAGCTCTGCAAACTGAGACCAGGACCGTGGAGTGTTGGGTTTTGTTTCCACGGGCAGAAGCCTTTGTCAGTAGCAGGTAGGCCCTCGGCCCTTAGGGGCCGGCTGGCAGAAGGATTTCCACGAATATCAAGATGCTGCCCAGGGACAAGCTGCCACCTGTGCCAACTGGGGCTGCTTTGAGAGTGCCCATAGAGCTCTGCAAACTGAGACCAGGAACGTGGGGTGCTGAGTTTTGTTTTCCCGGGCAGAGCCCTTTGTCTGTACCAGGTAGGCCCTTGTTCCTTAGGGGCAGGCTAGCACCAGGATTTCCACGAATATCAAGATGCTGCCCAGGGACAAGCTGCCACCTGTGCCAACTCGGGCTGCTTTGAGAGTGCCCATGGAGCTCTGCAAACTGAGACCAGGAATGTGGGGTGCTGAGTTTTGTGTCCCTGGGCTGAAGCCCTTGTCAGTACCACGCAGGCCATTGGTCCTTAAGGGCAGGCAGACTGCTGGATTTCCACGAATATCAAGATGCCGCCCAGAGACAAGCTGCCCCCTGTGCCAGCTCGGGCTGCTTTGAGAGTGCCCATGGAGCTCTGCAAACTGAGACCAGGAACGTGGGGTGCTGAGTTTTGTTTTCCCGGGCAGAGCCCTTTGTCAGTACCAGGTAGGCCCTTGTTCCTTAGGGGCAGGCTAGCACCAGGATTTCCACGAATATCAAGATGCTGCCCAGGGACAAGCTGCCACCTGTGCCAACTCAGGCTGCTTTGAGAGTGCCCATGGAGTTCTTCAAACTGAGACCAGGGCCGTGGGTTGGCGAATTTTGTTTCCCTGGGCAGAAGACTTTGTCAGTACCCGGTAGGCCCTCGGCCCTTCGGGGCCGGCTGCTTTCTGTATTTCCACGAATATCAAGATGCCGCCCAGGGACAAGCTGGCACCTGTGGCAACTCGGGCTGCTTTGAGAGTGCCCATGGAGCTCTGCAAACTGAGACCAGGAACTTGGGTTTGTGGGTTTTGTTTCCCCAGGCAGAAGCATTTGTCAGTACCAGGTAGGCCCTCGGCCCTTCGGCGCCGTCTGGCTGGAGGATTTCCATGAATATCAAGATGCCGCCCAGGGACAAGCTGCCACCTGTGCCAACTCGGGCTGCTTTGAGAGTGCCCATGGAGCTCTGCAAACAGAAACTAGGAACGTGGAGTGCTGAGTATTGTTTTCCCGGGCAGAGCCCATTGTCAGTACCAGGTAGGCCCTTGTTCTTTAGGGGTAGGCTGGCACCAGGATTTCCACGAATATCAAGATGCTGCCCAGGGACAAGCTGCCACCTGTGCCAACTCAGGCTGCTTTGAGAGTGCCCATGGAGCTCTGCAAACTGAGACCAGGAACTTGGGTTTGTGGGTTTTGTTTCCCCAGGCAGAAGCATTTGCAGTACCAGGTAGGCCCTCGGCCCTTCGGGGCCGTCTGGCAGAAGGATTTCCATGAATATCAAGATGCCGCGCAGGGACAAGCTGCCACCTGTGCCAACTCGGGCTGCTTTGAGAGTGCCCATGGAGCTCTGGAAACTGAGACCAGGAACTTTGGGTGGGTTTGTTCTCCTTGGTCAGTGTAATGCACAATACCTAGGTGTCCCTAAGCACGTTGATGCTTGGTGACTGCTCGATTTCTGGAATAATCAGGATGCAGTCCAATGAAAGGCTGATAGCTCTGCCAACGTTGGCTGCTTGGACAGTGCCCTCAGAGCTCTGCAAGCTGAGACCTAGACGGTGAGGTGTTGAGTTTTTTTTCCTGGGCTGTTGCCCGCACAGTACTTTTGTGGTAATTTGGGGCTTGAGACCAGGAAGGTGAGGTGGTGCGTTTTGTTTCCCTGGGAAAAAGCCCGCCACATTTTTTTGGAATGGCCTTGCGTACTGGCCCCGGTTGGCTGCTGTAATTCCGCATTGATCAAGATCTAGCTCACGTACAACCTGCCACCTGTGACAACTCAGGCTGCTGTGACAGTGCCTGTGGATACAACGCTCTGTTTGACTCTTAAAGGTCTAATTACAAGCTGTGTTTCATAAATTATGAGTGTGTTAAATGAATGTGTTCTAGGAATGTGGGATCCTTGAAATAGTATAATTTTTGATTTTCTTATGGTTCTAAGAATGTTTTACAAGCATAATGGGAATACTCCTTTATTTAGGTACTTTTTCTTCTAGAAAATATACCATAAGTGTTTTCTAATATTAAATGACAGAGCGGCCTGTTGATCCTTTACTGGAAATTTTTCCTATTGTTCAAAAATAACAGAAAAAAGCTCTTGCAAAGATAAGGGGGAAAAATTGCTTTAAAAAGTATTTCATTACAGCTTTTAAAGGCAATTAAAGTGCACCCATTGCTGATGGGAAGCCGATAACTAGTTAAACATGTATTCACTTGGTACGTCTCTCTAAAGAAATACTCTAACATCAAGCAATTAAACCCTTCCATCATAGTTTTAGCCTCTTTCCTAGTTTAAATGTCAATGAAAAACATCATGAAGAACTCCATATGTGTCTCTCAAATTCATCTTACATACAAAGCAACTATTTTTCCACCGGTTTGCTTGATGGTCTGCTTACTGCATTCAGCATTTTTTTGCATGCTTTTTTGCTTCTTTCTGCTGTCAATACTGGCCAATACATGCCATCTGCCAATGGTAGGATTTCTCTCACCTAAGCATATGGATTGAATCTTTAAGATCACTTTTGATAAAATGGACAAAAAAAGAGTTGTTTGATTCCACCTAACATTGAGTCTCTTGGTAAAGGTCACCTGGAGAAAAGTTTTTGCTGCTAGAATTCAACTCATGGATTGAAATATTTGAGAAGACTGATAGGCACTGGAGCATGGAGACACCTTCAGCCTCTGTGGATCTAAAGCCCAGATTAAAATGATCAACTCTCTCAACTTGATGGACTGTACTGAGCAGAATTCTGACTAGAATCTCTTTCACACATAGAACACCCTGTTCAAGACACATGGTAAGATGAAGCTCACCTCCGGTTCCCTGCAGGTATTTGTATTTCTAATGAGTCTTTGGGATGCCTAGATGATTTTCAGATGTCTAAAGTTGAGACAAAGCCCACGACTTTCTCAAGACCTGGAACCATCTCCCTAGAAGCTGCAAAACACACAATGCCGCACTTGTGTCAAATTTGCCAAAGCAAGGACTAGAGCAAGAACTGGATGCAAAATACTTGCACAGGGATGATAGTTTTTAAGATATTCATCAGATATTCTTCACATGGGAAGAGACTTTGAACTCTTCTGTGATAGAACCCCAAAACTAAATGTTTTTTTTTTTTTTCATTAAGCACTCTTCTTGATGCAATTCTTCAACTTGGCATGGCTTAATTCAATAGCATCCAAGTCAGAGAAAAATTGGTAAAGGCAGATAGGAAAGAAAATTAGAAATTCATTACTCAGAGTGTGAGTAGGAAGACAGGGAGCCATTCAAAAAAAAAGGAAAAAAAACAGGAGCAGTGAAAATGAGACACATCCTGCATCTTTCTGGCGGGGAAGATGGATTATTTAATTAGTGACAAAATTAGAAGAGCCTGAACATTTGCTGTCCCACAACAGGAACAGAATAACCATTGGGCACGCACATAATAGCCAAAGAAACATGACAAAGAGAAGGAAATACAGAGAATAGGAAAAAGAAATAAGACGCTTTTTTCAATCATAGAAATTCAGGAGGTGTATCATTCTAATAACCTTTATTTATACAGTAAAAGAGTAGTTATATACAGTCGGGTAAATTGCAGCTATGTATCATTTTTAGACAGGAAATGTTTTCCAAGAAACATGTACCAGATTATAGCACAAGTTTCTGACTGCCAAAGAAGAAAGTACAAAACAACAAACACTTGGGTAAAGTCCCAGGAACCAGAGATCAAGATCTACACCGATATAAGGAGAGCGGTGAGTTTTTCAAGAAGCAAAAGCGAATGCAGCTGACTGTGCTTGTGGATGAAAAGCTGCGGGATTTTTTGCAATTCCAATAAGAGCGCACAAAAGCGCGGTGTTCGGCTGCCTCATGCTTCGAATGCTGTGAGCTGCACAGAAATGAAGCTGAGTAAGGTTCTTCAGCTTTGCCCTTTTTCAGCAGCTGCGCCCCACCGATGGATTGGAATATCTCTCGAGATCTTTTCCTTTCTCAACAATGTATTGTTGCTGCGTCTTGACCGCACAAGGATAAGTATGAAGAGATCACAGCCATCTCGAAAAAAATTCGTCGCTTTATTAAAAAGATAAATGCTTCAACAATAAGCAGCCACGACAAAATCAGGACCAAGACTGGGAGACGTCTGCAGTGCTGGCACCCAATTTCTGTCGGCGAAAAGTCATGGAGAAGCTTTTAACTAGGATGCAGACGACGAGAGAGGCAGAAGCCGGAGGTACGGAGCTGTCCGGAGCGAAGTGCCGCGCGCGGGCGTCTTTCGCCCGAAGCAGCGCTCCGGAGCGAACCGCCACCGGCACAAGCAGCAGTGCGCGAAGAAGCGGCTCTTTCGCCTTCGCTAGACGGAGAGCCGGCAGCTTGCAGGAGGTGAAGAAGCAAGCCGCACAAAACCAGCATTGTGTGCGCAGCTCTCGAACTGCTACGGGATGGTGGATTGCCACTCGCATGCCTTTTAAAATCACGTTAGCATGCGAATGGAAGAAGTTTTTGGACAACTTTGCAATGCATCTTGCTAGTGCTCCTGCAACACTCCGTGGAAACTCTTGCGGGTCTCTTTGCGCTGCGAGATGCAAAGAACTGGGTGAACTCGTCAAGCAAGATGGGAAGATGTTTGCAGTGCTGGCAAACTTTCTCTCTCGGCGACCAGTCATGGAGAAGCTTTTGGCTAGGATGCAGATGACGAGAGAGGCAGAAGCCGGAGGTACAGAGCTGTCTGGAGCGAAGTGCCGCGCGCGGGCGTCTTTCGCCCGAAGCAGCGCTCCGGAGCGCACCGCCACCGGCACAAGCAGCAGTGCGCGAAGAAGCGGCTCTTTCGCCTTCGGTAGACGGACAGCCGGCAGCTTGCAGGAGGTGAAGAAGCAAGCCGCACAAAACCAGCATTGTGTGCGCAGCTCTCGAACTGCTGCGGGATGGTGGATTGCCGCTCGCATGCCTTTTAAAATCACGTTAGCATGCGAATGGAAGAAGTTTTTGGACAACTTTGCAATGCATCTTGCTAGTGCTCCTGCAACACTCCGTGGAAACTCTTGCGGGTCTCTTTGTGCTGCGAGATGCAAAGAACTGGGTGAACTCGTCAAGCAAGATGGGAAGATGTTTGCAGTGCTGGCACACTTTCTCTCTGGGCGACAAGTCATGGAGAAGCTTTTGGCTAGGATGCAGACGACGAGAGAGGCAGAAGCCGGAGGTACGGAGCTGTCCGGAGCGAAGTGCCGCGCGCGGGCGTCTTTCGCCCGAAGCAGCGCTCCGGAGCGCACCGCCACCGGCAGAAGCAGCAGTGCGCGAAGAAGCGGCTCTTTCGCCTTCGGTAGACGGAGAGCCGGCAGCTTGCAGGAGGTGAAGAAGCAAGCCGCACAAAACCAGCATTGTGTGCGCAGCTCTCGAACTGCTGCGGGATGGTGGATTGCCGCTCGCATGCCTTTTAAAATCACGTTAGCATGCGAATGGAAGAAGTTTTTGGACAACTTTGCAATGCATCTTGCTAGTGCCCCTGCACCACTCCGTGGAAACTCTTGCGGGTCTCTTTGCGCTGCGAGATGCAAAGAACTGGGTGAACTCGTCAAGCAAGATGGGAAGATGTTTGCAGTGCTGGCACACTTTCTCTCTGGGCGACCAGTCATGGAGAAGCTTTTGGCTAGGATGCAGACGACGAGAGAGGCAGAAGCCGGAGGTACGGAGCTGTCCGGAGCGAAGTGCCGCGCGCGGGCGTCTTTCGCCCGAAGCAGCGCTCCGGAGCGCACCGCCACCGGCACAAGCAGCAGTGCGCGAAGAAGCGGCTCTTTCGCCTTCGGTAGACGGAGAGCCGGCAGCTTGCAGGAGGTGAAGAAGCAAGCCGCACAAAACCAGCATTGTGTGCGCAGCTCTCGAACTGCTGCGGGATGGTGGATTGCCACTCGCATGCCTTTTAAAATAACGTTAGCATGCGAATGGAAGAAGTTTTTGGACAACTTTGCTATGCATCTTGCTAGTGCTCCTGCAACACTCCGTGGAAACTCTTGCGGGTCTCTTTGTGCTGCGAGATGCAAAGAACTGGGTGAACTCGTCAAGCAAGATGGGAAGATGTTTGCAGTGCTGGCAAACTTTCTCTCTCGGCGAGAAGTCATGGAGAAGCTTTTAACTAGGATGCAGACGACGAGAGAGGCAGAAGCCGGAGGTACGGAGCTGTCCGGAGAGAAGTGCCGCGCGCGGGCGTCTTTCGCCCGAAGCAGCGCTCCGGAGCGCACCGCCACCGGCACAAGCAGCAGTGCGCGAAGAAGCGGCTCTTTCGCCTTCGGTAGACGGAGAGCCGGCAGCTTGCAGGAGGTGAAGAAGCAAGCCGCACAAAACCAGCATTGTGTGCGCAGCTCTCGAACTGCTGCGGGATGGTGGATTGCCGCTCGCATGCCTTTTAAAATCACGTTAGCATGCGAATGGAAGAAGTTTTTGGACAACTTTGCAATGCATCTTGCTAGTGCCCCTGCACCACTCCGTGGAAACTCTTGCGGGTCTCTTTGCGCTGCGAGATGCAAAGAACTGGGTGAACTCGTCAAGCAAGATGGGAAGATGTTTGCAGTGCTGGCACACTTTCTCTCTGGGCGACCAGTCATGGAGAAGCTTTTGGCTAGGATGCAGACGACGAGAGAGGCAGAAGCCGGAGGTACGGAGCTGTCCGGAGCGAAGTGCCGCGCGCGGGCGTCTTTCGCCCGAAGCAGCGCTCCGGAGCGCACCGCCACCGGCACAAGCAGCAGTGCGCGAAGAAGCGGCTCTTTCGCCTTCGGTAGACGGAGAGCCGGCAGCTTGCAGGAGGTGAAGAAGCAAGCCGCACAAAACCAGCATTGTGTGCGCAGCTCTCGAACTGCTGCGGGATGGTGGATTGCCGCTCGCATGCCTTTTAAAATCACGTTAGCATGCGAATGGAAGAAGTTTTTGGACAACTTTGCAATGCATCTTGCTAGTGCTCCTGCAACACTCCGTGGAAACTCTTGCGGGTCTCTTTGCGCTGCGAGATGCAAAGAACTGGGTGAACTCGTCAAGCATGATGGGAAGATGTTTGCAGTGCTGGCACACTTTCTCTCTCGGCGAGAAGTCATGGAGAAGCTTTTGGCTAGGATGCAGACGACGAGAGAGGCAGAAGCCGGAGGTACGGAGCTGTCCGGAGCGAAGTGCCGCTCGCGGGCTTCTTTCGCCCGAAGCAGCGCTCCGGAGCGCACCGCCACCGGCAGAAGCAGCAGTGCGCGAAGAAGCCGCTCTTTCGCCTTCGGTAGACGGACAGCCGGCAGCTTGCAGGAGGTGAAGAAGCAAGCCGCACAAAACCAGCATTGTGTGCGCAGCTCTCGAACTGCTGCGGGATGGTGGATTGCCACTCGCATGCCTTTGAAAATCACGTTAGCATGCGAATGGAAGAAGTTTTTGGACAACTTTGCTATGCATCTTGCTAGTGCTCCTGCAACACTCCGTGGAAACTCTTGCGGGTCTCTTTGCGCTGCGAGATACAAAGAACTGGGTGAACTCGTCAAGCAAGATGGGAAGATGTTTGCAGTGCTGGCACACTTTCTCTCTCGGCGAGAAGTCATGGAGAAGCTTTTGGCTAGGATGCAGACGACGAGAGAGGCAGAAGCCGGAGGTACGGAGGTGTCCGGAGCGAAGTGCCGCTCGTAGGCGTCTTTCGTCCGAAGCAGCGCTCCGGAGCGCACCGCCACCGGCACAAGCAGCAGTGCGCGAAGAAGCCGCTCTTTCGCCTTCGGTAGACGGACAGCTGGCAGCTTGTAGGTGGTGAAGAAGGTAGCCGCACAACACCAGCCCGTTGTGGCTGGCTGGCAGCTAGATTTTAACGAATATCGATTTGCCACGCAGGGACAGGCTGCCACCTGTGCCAACTCAGGCTGCTTTGAGAGTGCCCATGGAGCTCTGAAAACTGAGATCAGGAACGTTGGGTAGTGGGTTTTGTTTTGCTGGGCAGAAGACTTTCTCTGTACTATGTCGGCCCTCGGCCCTTAGGGGCAGGCTGGCAGCAGGATTTCCACGAATATCAAGATGCCGCCCAGAGACAAGCTGCCACCTCTGGCAACTCGGGCTGCTTTGAGAGTGCCCATGGAGCTCTGCAAACTGAGACCAGGACCGTGGAGTGTTGGGTTTTGTTTCCACGGGCAGAAGCCTTTGTCAGTACCAGGTAGGCCCTCGGCCCTTCGGGGCCGGCTGGCAGAAGGATTTCCACGAATATCAAGATGCTGCCCAGGGACAAGCTGCCACCTGTGCCAACTGGGGCTGCTTTGAGAGTGCCCACGGAGTTCTGCAAACTGAGACCAGGAACGTGGGGTGCTGAGTTTTGTGTCCCTGGGCAGAAGCCTTTGTCAGTACCACGTAGGCCCTTGGTCCTTAAGGGCCAGCTGGCAGAAGGATTTCCACGAATATCAAGATGCCGCCCAGGGACAAGCTGCCACCTGTGCCAACTCGGGTTGCTTTGAGAGTGCCCATGGAGTTCTTCATACTGAGACCAGGACCGTGGGTTGGCGAATTTTGTTTCCATGGGCAGAAGCCATTGTCAGTACCAGGTAGGCCCTCGGCCCTTCGGGGCCGGCTGCTTTCTGTATTTCCACGAATATCAAGATGCCGCCCAGGGACAAGCTGCCACCTGTGCCAACTCGGGCTGCTTTGAGAGTGCCCATGGAGCTCTGGAAACTGAGAACAGGAACTTGGGTTTGTGGGTTTTGTTTCCCTAGGTAGAAGTATTTGCACTACCAGGTAGGCCCTCAACCCTTCGGGGCCGTCTGGCAGAAGGATTTCCATGAATATCAAGATGCCGCGCAGGGACAAGCTGCCACTTGTGCCAACTCGGGCTGCTTTGAGAGTGCCCATGGAGTTCTGCAAACTGATACCAGGAACGTGGGGTGCTGAGTTTTGTTTTCCCGGGCAGAGCCCATTGTCAGTACCAGGTAGGCCCTTGTTCCTTAGGGGCAGGCAGCCTGCTTGATTTCCCCGAATATCAAGATGCCGCCCAGGGACAAGCTGCCACCTGTGCCAACTCGGGCTGCTTTGAGAGTGCCCATGGAGCTCTGCAAACGGAGACCAGGGAAGTGGGATGGTGGGTTTAGTTTCCCCGGGCAGAAGCCATTGTCAGTACCAGGTAGGCCCTCGGCCCTTTTTGGCCGGTTGCAGGTTGGATTACCACGAATATGAAGGTGCCGCCCAGGGACAAGTTGCCACCTGTGCCAACTCGGGCTGCTTTGAGGGTGCCCATGGAACTCTGCAAACAGAAACTAGGACTGTGGGGTGCTGAGTTTTGTTTTCACGGGCAGAAGCCTTTGTCAGTACTAGGTAGGCCCTTGTTCCTTAGGGGTAGGCTGGCACCAGGATTTCCACGAATATCAAGATGCTGCCCAGGGACAAGCTGCCACCTGTGCCAACTCGGGCTGCTTTGAGAGTGCCCACGGAGTTCTGCAAACTGAGACCAGGAACGTCGGGGGCTGAGTTTTGTTTCCCTGAGCAGAAGCCTTTGTCAGTACCACGTAGGCCCTTGGTCCTTAAGGGCAGGCAGCCTGCTTGATTTCCACGAATAACTAGATGCTGCCCAGGGACAAGCTGCCACCTGTGCCAACTCGGGCTGCTTTGAGAGTGCCCATAGAGCTCTGCAAACGGAGACCAGGAACGTGGGGTGCTGAGTTTTGTTTCCCCAGCAGAAGCCTTTGTCATTACCAGGTAGGCCCTCGGCCCTTTGTGGCCGGTTGCAGGTTGGATTACCACGAATATGAAGGTGCCGCCCAGGGACAAGTTGCCACCTGTGGCAACTCGGGCTGCTTTGAGAGTGCCCATGGAACTCTGCAAACTGAGACCAAAAACGTGGGCTGGTGGCTTTTGTTTTGCTAGTCAGAAGACTTTCTCTGTACTATGTCGGCCCTCGGCCCTTAGGGGCAGGCTGGCAGCAGGATTTCCACGAATATCAAGATGCCGCCCAGAGACAAGCTGCCACCTGTGGCAACTCGGGCTGCTTTGAGAGTGCCCATGGAGCTCTGCAAACTGAGACCAGGACCGTGGAGTGTTGGGTTTTGTTTCCACGGGCAGAAGCCTTTGTCAGTACCAGGTAGGCCCTCGGCCCTTAGGGGCCGGCTGGCAGAAGGATTTCCACGAATACCAAGATGCTGCCCAGGGACAAGCTGCCACCTGTGCCAACTCGGGCTGCTTTGAGAGTGCCCATAGCGCTCTGCAAACTGAGACCAGGAATGTGGGGTGCTGAGTTTTGTGTCTCTGGGCAGAAGCCTTTGTCTGTACCACGCAGGCCTTTTGTCCTTAAGGGCAGGCAGCCTGCTGGATTTCCACGAATATCAAGATGCCGCCCAGGGACAAGCTGCCACCTGTGCCAACTCAGGCTGCTTTGAGAGTGCCCATGGAGCTCTGAAAACTGAGAGCAGGAACGTTGGGTAGTGGGTTTTGTTTTGCTGGGCAGAAGACTTTCTCTGTACTATGTCGGCCCTCGGCCCTTAGGGGTAGGCTGGCAGCAGGATTTCCACGAATATCAAGATGCCGCCCAGAGACAAGCTGCCACCTGTGGCAACTCGGGCTGCTTTGAGAGTGCCCATGGAGCTCTGCAAACTGAGACCAGGACCGTGGGGTGCTGAGTTTTGTTTTCCCGGGCAGAGCCCATTGTCAGTACCAGGTAGGCCCTCCGTCCTTATGGGCAGGCTGGCAGCAGGATTTCCACGAATATCAAGATGCTGCCCAGGGACAAGCTGCCACCTGTGCCAACTCGGGCTGCTTTGAGAGTGCCCATAGAGCTCTGCAAACTGAGACCAGGAACGTGGGGTGCTGAGTTTTGTTTCCCCAGCAGAAGCCTTTGTCATTACCAGGTAGGCCCTCGGCCCTTTGTGGCCGGTTGCAGGTTGGATTACCACGAATATGAAGGTGCCGCCCAGGGACAAGTTGCCACCTGTGGCAACTCGGGCTGCTTTGAGACTGCCCATGGAGCTCTGCAAACTGAGACCAGGACCGTGGAGTGCTGGGTTTTGTTTCCACGGGCAGAAGCCTTTGTCAGTACCAGGTAGGCCCTCGGCCCTTCGGGGCCGGCTGGCAGAAGGATTTCCACGAATATCAAGATGCTGCCCAGGGACAAGCTGCCACCTGTGCCAACTGGGGCTGCTTTGAGAGTGCCCATAGAGCTCGGCAAACTGAGACCAGGAACGTGGGGTGCTGAGTTTTGTTTTCCCGGGCAGAAGCCTTTGTCAGTACCAGGTAGGCCCTTGTTCCATAGGGGTAGGCTGGCACCAGGATTTCCACGAATATCAAGATGCTGCCCAGGGACAAGCTGCCACCTGTGCAAACTCGGGCTGCTTTGAGAGTGCCCTTGGAGTTCTGCAAACTGAGACCAGGAACGTGGGGTGCTGAGTTTTGTGTCCCTGGGCAGAAGCCTTTGTCAGTACCAGGTAGGCCCTTGTTCCTTAAGGGCCAGCTGGCAGCAGGATTTCCACGAATATCAAGATGCCACCCAGGGACAAGCTGCCACCTGTGACAACTCGGGTTGCTTTGAGAGTGCCCATGGAGTTCTTCAAACTGAGACCAGGACCGTGGGTTGGCGAATTTTGTTTCCATGGGCAGAAGCCATTGTCAGTACCAGGTAGGCCCTCGGCCCTTCGGGGCCGGCTGCTTTCTGTATTTCCACGAATATCAAGATGCCGCCCAGAGACAAGCTGCCACCGGTGCCAACTCGGGCTGCTTTGAGAGTGCCCATGGAGCTCTGGAAACTGAGAACAGGAACTTGGGTTTGTGGGTTTTGTTTCCCCAGGCAGAAGCATTTGCACTACCAGGTAGGCCCTCGACCCTCCGGGGCCGTCTGGCAGAAGGTTTTCCATGAATATCAAGATGCCGCGCAGGGACAAGCTGCCACTTGTGCCAACTCGGGCTGCTTTGAGAGTGCCCATAGAGCTCTGCAAACAGAAACTAGGACTGTGGGGTGCTGAGTTTTGTTTTCCCGGGCAGAGCCCATTGTCAGTACCAGGTAGGCCCTTGTTCCTTAGGGGTAGGCTGGCACCAGGATTTCCATGA
The DNA here is from genome assembly GCF_015832195.1 of Motacilla alba alba. NCBI lineage: Eukaryota > Metazoa > Chordata > Aves > Passeriformes > Motacillidae > Motacilla > Motacilla alba. Next base: position 9,960 of record NW_024037292.1, on the reverse strand, counting down.
ATATCAAGATGCTGCCCAGGGATAAGCTGCCACCTGTGCCAAGTCGGGCTGCTTTGAGAGTGCCCATGGAGTTCTGCAAACTGAGACCAGGAATGTGGGGTGCTGAGTTTTGTGTCCCTGGGCAGAAGCCTTTGTCAGTACCACGTAGGCCCTTGGTCCTTAAGGGCAGGCAGCCTGCTTGATTTCCACGAATATCAAGATGCCACCCAGGGACAAGCTGCCACCTGTGCCAACTCGGGCTGCTTTGAGAGTGCCCATGGAGCTCTGCAAACGGAGACCAGGGAAGTGGGATGGTGGGTTTAGTTTCCCCGGGCAGACGCCATTGTCAGTACCAGGTAGGCCCTCGGCCCTTTGTGGCCGGTTGCAGGCTGGATTACCCCGAATAACTAGATGCTGCCCAGGGACAAGCTGCCACCTGTGCCAACTCGGGCTGCTTTGAGAGTGCCCATGGAGCTCTGCAAACTGAGAACAGGAACTTGGGTTTGTGGGTTTTGTTTCCCCAGGCAGAAGCATTTGCACTACCAGGTAGGCCCTCGACCCTCCGGGGCCGTCTGGCAGAAGGATTTCCATGAATATCAAGATGCCGCGCAGGGACAAGCTGCCACTTGTGCCAACTCGGGCTGCTTTGAGAGTGCCTATGGAGCTCTGCAAACAGAAATTAGGACTGTGGGGTGCTGAGTTTTGTTTTCCCGGGCAGAGCCCTTTGTCAGTACCAGGTAGGCCCTTGTTCCTTAGGGGTAGGCTGGCACCAGGATTTCCACGAATATCAAGATGCTGCCCAGGGACAAGCTGCCACCTGTGCCAACTGGGGCTGCTTTGAGAGTGCCCATGGAGTTCTGCAAACTGAGACCAGGAATGTGGGGTGCTGAGTTTTGTGTCCCTGGGCAGAAGCCTTTGTCAGTACCACGTAGGCCCTTGGTCCTTAAGGGCAGGCAGCCTGCTTGATTTCCACGAATATCAAGATGCCGCCCAGGGACAAGCTGCCACCTGTGCCAACTCGGGCTGCTTTGAGAGTGCCCATGGAGCTCTGCAAACGGAGACCAGGGAAGTGGGATGGTGGGTTTAGTTTCCCCAGGCAGAAGCCATTGTCAGTACCAGGTAGGCCCTCGGCCCTTTGTGGCCGGTTGCAGGCTGGATTACCCCGAATAACTAGATGCTGCCCAGGGACAAGCTGCCACCTGTGCCAACTCGGGCTGCTTTGAGAGTGCCCATAGAGCTCTGCAAACTGAGACCAGGAACGTGGGGTGCTGAGTTTTGTTTCCCCAGCAGAAGCCTTTGTCATTACCATGTAGGCCCTCGGCCCTTTGTGGCCGGTTGCAGGTTTGATTACCACGAATATGAAGGTGCCGCCCAGGGACAAGTTGCCACCTGTGCCAACTCGGGCTGCTTTGTGAGTGCCCATGGAACTCTGCAAACTGAGACCAAAAACGTGGGCTGGTGGCTTTTGTTTTGCTGGTCAGAAGACTTTCTCTGTACTATGTCGGCCCTCGGCCCTTAGGGGCAGGCTGGCAGCAGGATTTCCACGAATATCTAGATGCCGCCCAGGGACAAGCTGCCACCTGTGGCAACTCGGGCTGCTTTGAGAGTGCCCATGGAGCTCTGCAAACTGAGAGCAGGACCGTGGAGTGTTGGGTTTTGTTTCCACGGGCAGAAGCCTTTGTCATTACCATGTAGGCCCTCGGCCCTTAGGGGCCGGCTGGCAGAAGGATTTCCACGAATATCAAGATGCTGCCCAGGGACAAGCTGCCACCTGTGCCAACTGGGGCTGCTTTGAGGGTGCCCATAGAGCTCTGCAAACTGAGACCAGGAACGTGGGGTGCTGAGTTTTGTTTTCCCGGGCAGAGCCCTTTGTCAGTACCAGGTAGGCCCTTGTTCCTTAGGGGCAGGCTAGCACCAGGATTTCCACGAATATCAAGATGCTGCCCAGGGACAAGCTGCCACCTGTGCCAACTCGGGCTGCTTTGAGAGTGCCCATGGAGTTCTTCAAACTGAGACCAGGACCGTGGGTTGGCGAATTTTGTTTCCATGGGCAGAAGCCATTGTCAGTACCAGGTAGGCCCTCGGCCCTTCGGGGCCAGCTGCTTTCTGTATTTCCACGAATATCAAGATGCCGCCCAGGGACAAGCTGCCACCTGTGCCAACTCGGGCTGCTTTGAGAGTGCCCATGGAGCTCTGCAAACTGAGATCAGGAACTTGGGTTTGTGGGTTTTGTTTCCCCTGGCAGAAGCATTTGTCAGTACCAGGTAGGCCCTCGGCCCTTCGAGGCCGTCTGGCAGCAGGATTTCCATGAATATCAAGATGCCGCCCAGGGACAAGCTGCCACCTGTGCCAACTCGGGCTGCTTTGAGAGTGCCCATGGAGCTCTGCAAACAGAAACTAGGAACGTGGGGTGCTGAGTTTTGTGTCCCTGGGCAGAAGCCTTTGTCAGTACCAGGTAGGCCCTTGGTCCTTAAGGGCAGGCAGCCTGCTTGATTTCCACGAATATCAAGATGCCGCCCAGGGACAAGCTGCCACCTGTGCCAACTCGGGCTGCTTTGAGAGTGCCCATGGAGCTCTGCAAACTGAGACCAGGAACTTTGGGTGGGTTTTGTCTCCCTGGTCAGTGTAATGCACAATACCTAGGTGTCCCTAAGCACGTTGATGCTTGGTGCCTGCTCGATTTCTGGAATAATCAGGATGCAGTCCAATGAAAGGCTGATAGCTCTGCCAACGTTGGCTGCTTGGACAGTGCCCTCAGAGCTCTGCAAACTGAGACCTAGACGGTGAGGTGTTGAGTTTTTTTTCCTGGGCTGTTGCCCGCACAGTACTTTTGTGGTAATTTGGGGCTTGAGACCAGGAAGGTGAGGTGGTGCGTTTTGTTTCCCTGGGAAAAAGCCCGCCACATTTTTTTGGAATGGCCTTGCGTACTGGCCCCGGTTGGCTGCTGTAATGCCGCATTGATCAAGATCTAGCTCACGTACAACCTGCCACCTGTGACAACTCAGGCTGCTGTGACAGTGCCTGTGGATACAACGCTCTGTTTGACTCTTAAAGGTCTAATTACAAGCTGTGTTTCATAAATTATGAGTGTGTTAAATGAATGTGTTCTAGGAATGTGGGATCCTTGAAATAGTATAATTTTTGATTTTCTTATGGTTCTAAGAATGTTTTACAAGCATAATGGGAATACTCCTTTATTTAGGTACTTTTTCTTCTAGAAAATATACCATAAGTGTTTTCTAATATTAAATGACAGAGCGGCCTGTTGATCCTTTACTGGAAATTTTTCCTATTGTTCAAAAATAACAGAAAAAAGCTCTTGCAAAAATAAGGGGAAAAAATTGCTTTAAAAAGTATTTCATTACAGCTTTTAAAGGCAATTAAAGTGCACCCATTGCTGATGGGAAGCCGATAACTAGTTAAACATGTATTCACTTGGTACGTCTCTCTAAAGAAATACTCTAACATCAAGCAATTAATCCCTTCCATCATAGTTTTAGCCTCTTTCCTAGTTTAAATGTCAATGAAAAACATCATGAAGAACTCCATATGTGTCTCTCAAATTCATCTTACATACAAAGCAACTATTTTTCCACCGGTTTGCTTGATGGTCTGCTTACTGCATTCAGCATTTTTTTGCATGCTTTTTTGCTTCTTTCTGCTGTCAATACTGGCCAATACATGCCATCTGCCAATGGTAGGATTTCTCTCACCTAAGCATATGGATTGAATCTTTAAGATCACTTTTGATAAAATGGACAAAAAAAGAGTTGTTTGATTCCACCTAACATTGAGTCTCTTGGTAAAGGTCACCTGGAGAAAAGTTTTTGCTGCTAGAATTCAACTCATGGATTGAAATATTTGAGAAGACTGATAGGCACTGGAGCATGGAGACACCTTCAGCCTCTGTGGATATAAAGCCCAGATTAAAATGATCAACTCTCTCAACTTGATGGACTGTACTGAGCAGAATTCTGACTAGAATCTCTTTCACACATAGAACACCCTGTTCAAGACACATGGTAAGATGAAGCTCACCTCCGGTTCCCTGCAGGTATTTGTATTTCTAATGAGTCTTTGGGATGCCTAGGTGATTTTCAGATGTCTAAAGTTGAGACAAAGCCCACGACTTTCTCAAGACCTGGAACCATCTCCCTAGAAGCTGCAAAACACACAATGCCGCACTTGTGTCAAATTTGCCAAAGCAAGGACTAGAGCAAGAACTGGATGCAAAATACTTGCACAGGGATGATAGTTTTTAAGATATTCATCAGATATTCTTCACATGGGAAGAGACTTTGAACTCTTCTGTGATAGAACCCCAAAACTAAATGGTTTTTTTTTTTTTCATTAAGCACTCTTCTTGATGCAATTCTTCAACTTGGCATGGCTTAATTCAATAGCATCCAAGTCAGAGAAAAATTGGTAAAGGCAGATAGGAAAGAAAATTAGAAATTCATTACTCAGAGTGTGAGTAGGAAGACAGGGAGCCATTCAAAAAAAAAGGAAAAAAAACAGGAGCAGTGAAAATGAGACACATCCTGCATCTTTCCGGCGGGGAAGATGGATTATTTAATTAGTGACAAAATTAGAAGAGCCTGAACATTTGCTGTCCCACAACAGGAACAGAATAACCATTGGGCACGCACATAATAGCCAAAGAAACATGACAAAGAGAAGGAAATACAGAGAATAGGAAAAAGAAATAAGACGCCTTTTTCAATCATAGAAATTCAGGAGGTGTATCATTCTAATAACCTTTATTTATACAGTAAAAGAGTAGTTATATACAGTCGGGTAAATTGCAGCTATGTATCATTTTTAGACAGGAAATGTTTTCCAAGAAACATGTACCAGATTATAGCACAAGTTTCTGACTGCCAAAGAAGAAAGTACAAAACAACAAACACTTGGGTAAAGTCCCAGGAACCAGAGATCAAGATCTACACCGATATAAGGAGAGCGGTGAGTTTTTCAAGAAGCAAAAGCGAATGCAGCTGACTGTGCTTGTGGATGAAAAGCTGCGGGATTTTTTGCAATTCCAATAAGAGCGCACAAAAGCGCGGTGTTCGGCTGCCTCATGCTTCGAATGCTGTGAGCTGCACAGAAATGAAGCTGAGTAAGGTTCTTCAGCTTTGCCCTTTTTCAGCAGCTGCGCCCCACCGATGGATTGGAATATCTCTCGAGATCTTTTCCTTTCTCAACAATGTATTGTTGCTGCGTCTTGACCGCACAAGGATAAGTATGAAGAGATCACAGCCATCTCGAAAAAAATTCGTCGCTTTATTAAAAAGATAAATGCTTCAACAATAAGCAGCCACGACAAAATCAGGACCAAGACTGGGAGACGTCTGCAGTGCTGGCACCCAATTTCTGTCGGCGAAAAGTCATGGAGAAGCTTTTAACTAGGATGCAGACGACGAGAGAGGCAGAAGCCGGAGGTACGGAGCTGTCCGGAGCGAAGTGCCGCGCGCGGGCGTCTTTCGCCCGAAGCAGCGCTCCGGAGCGAACCGCCACCGGCACAAGCAGCAGTGCGCGAAGAAGCGGCTCTTTCGCCTTCGCTAGACGGAGAGCCGGCAGCTTGCAGGAGGTGAAGAAGCAAGCCGCACAAAACCAGCATTGTGTGCGCAGCTCTCGAACTGCTACGGGATGGTGGATTTCCACTCGCATGCCTTTTAAAATCACGTTAGCATGCGAATGGAAGAAGTTTTTGGACAACTTTGCAATGCATCTTGCTAGTGCTCCTGCACCACTCCGTGGAAACTCTTGCGGGTCTCTTTGCGCTGCGAGATGCAAAGAACTGGGTGAACTCGTCAAGCAAGATGGGAAGATGTTTGCAGTGCTGGCAAACTTTCTCTCTCGGCGACCAGTCATGGAGAAGCTTTTGGCTAGGATGCAGATGACGAGAGAGGCAGAAGCCGGAGGTACAGAGCTGTCTGGAGCGAAGTGCCGCGCGCGGGCGTCTTTCGCCCGAAGCAGCGCTCCGGAGCGCACCGCCACCGGCACAAGCAGCAGTGCGCGAAGAAGCGGCTCTTTCGCCTTCGGTAGACGGACAGCCGGCAGCTTGCAGGAGGTGAAGAAGCAAGCCGCACAAAACCAGCATTGTGTGCGCAGCTCTCGAACTGCTGCGGGATGGTGGATTGCCGCTCGCATGCCTTTTAAAATCACGTTAGCATGCGAATGGAAGAAGTTTTTGGACAACTTTGCAATGCATCTTGCTAGTGCTCCTGCAACACTCCGTGGAAACTCTTGCGGGTCTCTTTGTGCTGCGAGATGCAAAGAACTGGGTGAACTCGTCAAGCAAGATGGGAAGATGTTTGCAGTGCTGGCACACTTTCTCTCTGGGCGACAAGTCATGGAGAAGCTTTTGGCTAGGATGCAGACGACGAGAGAGGCAGAAGCCGGAGGTACGGAGCTGTCCGGAGCGAAGTGCCGCGCGCGGGCGTCTTTCGCCCGAAGCAGCGCTCCGGAGCGCACCGCCACCGGCAGAAGCAGCAGTGCGCGAAGAAGCGGCTCTTTCGCCTTCGGTAGACGGAGAGCCGGCAGCTTGCAGGAGGTGAAGAAGCAAGCCGCACAAAACCAGCATTGTGTGCGCAGCTCTCGAACTGCTGCGGGATGGTGGATTGCCGCTCGCATGCCTTTTAAAATCACGTTAGCATGCGAATGGAAGAAGTTTTTGGACAACTTTGCAATGCATCTTGCTAGTGCCCCTGCACCACTCCGTGGAAACTCTTGCGGGTCTCTTTGCGCTGCGAGATGCAAAGAACTGGGTGAACTCGTCAAGCAAGATGGGAAGATGTTTGCAGTGCTGGCACACTTTCTCTCTGGGCGACCAGTCATGGAGAAGCTTTTGGCTAGGATGCAGACGACGAGAGAGGCAGAAGCCGGAGGTACGGAGCTGTCCGGAGCGAAGTGCCGCGCGCGGGCGTCTTTCGCCCGAAGCAGCGCTCCGGAGCGCACCGCCACCGGCACAAGCAGCAGTGCGCGAAGAAGCGGCTCTTTCGCCTTCGGTAGACGGAGAGCCGGCAGCTTGCAGGAGGTGAAGAAGCAAGCCGCACAAAACCAGCATTGTGTGCGCAGCTCTCGAACTGCTGCGGGATGGTGGATTGCCACTCGCATGCCTTTTAAAATAACGTTAGCATGCGAATGGAAGAAGTTTTTGGACAACTTTGCTATGCATCTTGCTAGTGCTCCTGCAACACTCCGTGGAAACTCTTGCGGGTCTCTTTGTGCTGCGAGATGCAAAGAACTGGGTGAACTCGTCAAGCAAGATGGGAAGATGTTTGCAGTGCTGGCAAACTTTCTCTCTCGGCGAGAAGTCATGGAGAAGCTTTTAACTAGGATGCAGACGACGAGAGAGGCAGAAGCCGGAGGTACGGAGCTGTCCGGAGAGAAGTGCCGCGCGCGGGCGTCTTTCGCCCGAAGCAGCGCTCCGGAGCGCACCGCCACCGGCACAAGCAGCAGTGCGCGAAGAAGCGGCTCTTTCGCCTTCGGTAGACGGAGAGCCGGCAGCTTGCAGGAGGTGAAGAAGCAAGCCGCACAAAACCAGCATTGTGTGCGCAGCTCTCGAACTGCTGCGGGATGGTGGATTGCCGCTCGCATGCCTTTTAAAATCACGTTAGCATGCGAATGGAAGAAGTTTTTGGACAACTTTGCAATGCATCTTGCTAGTGCCCCTGCACCACTCCGTGGAAACTCTTGCGGGTCTCTTTGCGCTGCGAGATGCAAAGAACTGGGTGAACTCGTCAAGCAAGATGGGAAGATGTTTGCAGTGCTGGCACACTTTCTCTCTGGGCGACCAGTCATGGAGAAGCTTTTGGCTAGGATGCAGACGACGAGAGAGGCAGAAGCCGGAGGTACGGAGCTGTCCGGAGCGAAGTGCCGCGCGCGGGCGTCTTTCGCCCGAAGCAGCGCTCCGGAGCGCACCGCCACCGGCACAAGCAGCAGTGCGCGAAGAAGCGGCTCTTTCGCCTTCGGTAGACGGAGAGCCGGCAGCTTGCAGGAGGTGAAGAAGCAAGCCGCACAAAACCAGCATTGTGTGCGCAGCTCTCGAACTGCTGCGGGATGGTGGATTGCCGCTCGCATGCCTTTTAAAATCACGTTAGCATGCGAATGGAAGAAGTTTTTGGACAACTTTGCAATGCATCTTGCTAGTGCTCCTGCAACACTCCGTGGAAACTCTTGCGGGTCTCTTTGCGCTGCGAGATGCAAAGAACTGGGTGAACTCGTCAAGCATGATGGGAAGATGTTTGCAGTGCTGGCACACTTTCTCTCTCGGCGAGAAGTCATGGAGAAGCTTTTGGCTAGGATGCAGACGACGAGAGAGGCAGAAGCCGGAGGTACGGAGCTGTCCGGAGCGAAGTGCCGCTCGCGGGCTTCTTTCGCCCGAAGCAGCGCTCCGGAGCGCACCGCCACCGGCAGAAGCAGCAGTGCGCGAAGAAGCCGCTCTTTCGCCTTCGGTAGACGGACAGCCGGCAGCTTGCAGGAGGTGAAGAAGCAAGCCGCACAAAACCAGCATTGTGTGCGCAGCTCTCGAACTGCTGCGGGATGGTGGATTGCCACTCGCATGCCTTTGAAAATCACGTTAGCATGCGAATGGAAGAAGTTTTTGGACAACTTTGCTATGCATCTTGCTAGTGCTCCTGCAACACTCCGTGGAAACTCTTGCGGGTCTCTTTGCGCTGCGAGATACAAAGAACTGGGTGAACTCGTCAAGCAAGATGGGAAGATGTTTGCAGTGCTGGCACACTTTCTCTCTCGGCGAGAAGTCATGGAGAAGCTTTTGGCTAGGATGCAGACGACGAGAGAGGCAGAAGCCGGAGGTACGGAGGTGTCCGGAGCGAAGTGCCGCTCGTAGGCGTCTTTCGTCCGAAGCAGCGCTCCGGAGCGCACCGCCACCGGCACAAGCAGCAGTGCGCGAAGAAGCCGCTCTTTCGCCTTCGGTAGACGGACAGCTGGCAGCTTGTAGGTGGTGAAGAAGGTAGCCGCACAACACCAGCCCGTTGTGGCTGGCTGGCAGCTAGATTTTAACGAATATCGATTTGCCACGCAGGGACAGGCTGCCACCTGCGCCTACTCGGGCTGCTTTGAGAGTGCCCATGGAGCTCTGCAAACTGAGACCAGGAACGTGGGGGGTGAGTTTTGTTTTCCGGGGCAGAAGGCTTTGTCAGTACCAGATAGGCCCATGTTCCATAGGTTTAGGATGCCTTCTGGATTTCCACGAATATCAAGATGCTGCCCAGGGACAAGCTGCCATCTGTGCCAACTCGGGCTGCCTTGAGAGGACCCATGGAGCTCTGGAAACTGAGACCAGGAACGTGGGGTGCTGAGTCTTGTTTTCCAGGGCAGAAGCGTTTTTCAGTACCAGGTAGGCCCTCGGCCCTTCGTGGCCGGCTGCCTGCTTTATTTCCATGAATATCAAGATGCTGCCCACGGACAAGTTTCCACCTGTGCCAACTCGGGCTGCTTTGAGAGTGCCCACGGAGCTCTGAAAACTGAAACCAGGAACGTGGGGTGGTAGGTTTTGTTTCCCCAGGCAGAAGCATTTGTCAGAACTAGGTATGCCCTCGGCCCTTCGAGACCGTCTGCAGGCTGGATTTCCACGAATATCAAGATGCCGCCCATGGACAAGCTGCCCACTTGTGCCAACTCAAGCTGCTTTGAGAGTGCCCATGGAGCTCTGCAATCTGAGACCAGGAACGTGGGGTGCTGAGTCTTGTTTTCCAGGGCAGAAGCCTTTTTCAGTACCAGGTAGGACCTTGGCCCTTCGTGGCCGGCTGCCAGCTTTATTTCCACGAATCCGAAGATGCCGCCCACGGACAAGTTTCCACCTGTGCCAACTGGGGCTGCTTTGAGAGTGCCCATGGAGCTCTGCAATCTGAGACCAGGAACGTGGGCTGGTGGGTTTTGTTTTCCCGGGGCAGAAGCCTTTGTCTGTACCAGATATGCCCATGTTCCATACGTGAAGGCTGATAGCTGGAT
>NW_024037291.1:0-67994 GCF_015832195.1 Motacilla alba alba | reverse complement strand
TGGGCGGCATCTTGATATTCGTGGAAATCCAGGAGGCTGCCTGCCCTAAAGGACCGTGGCCCTACCTGATACTGCAAATGCTTCTGCCCAGGGAAACAAAACTCAGCACCCCACGTTCCTGGTCTCAGTTTGCAGAGCTCTGTGGGCACTCTCAAAGCAGCACGAGTTGCCACAGGTGGCAGCTTGTCCCTGGGCGGCATCTTGATATTCGTGGAAATCCAGCAGGCAGCCGGCCCTAAAGGACCAAGGGACTACCTGGTACTGCAAATGCTTCTGCCCAGGGAAACAAAACTCAGCACCCCACGTTCCTGGTCTCAGTTTGCAGAGCTCCGTGGGCACTCTCAAAGCAACGCGAGTTGGCACAGGTGGCAGCTTGTCTCTGGGCGGCATCTTGATATTCGTGGAAATCCAGCAGTCAGCTTGCCCCTTAGGGCCGAGGGCCGACCTAGTACAGAGAAAGACTTCTGCCCAGGGAAACAAAATTCACCAACCCACGTTCCTGGTCTCAGTTTGCAGAGCTCCGTGGGCACTCTCAAAGCAGCACGAGTTGCCACAGGTGGCAGCTTGTCCCTGGGCGGCATCTTGTTATTCGGGGTTATCCAGCCTGCAACCGGCCCCTTAGGGCCGAGGGCCTACCTGGTACTGACAAAGGCTTCTGCCCGGGAAAACAAAACTCAGCACCCCACATTCCTGGTCTCAGTTTGCAGAGCTCCGTGGGCACTCTCAAAGCAGCCCGAGTTGGCACAGGTGGCAGCTTGTCCCTGGGCGGCATCTTGATATTCGTGGAAATCCAGCAGGCTGCCTGCCCTTAAGGGCCAAGGGCCTACCTGGTACTGACAAAGGCTTCTGCCGGGGGAAACAAAACCCAGCACCCCACGTTCCTGGTCTCAGTTTGCAGAGCTCTGTGGGCACTCTCAAAGCAGCACGAGTTGCCACAGGTGGCAGCTTGTCCCTGGGCGGCATCTTGATATTTGCGGAAATCCAGGAGGCTGCCTGCCCTAAACGACCGTGGGCCTACCTGGTACTGCAAATCCTTCTGCCCAGGGAAACAAAACTCAGCACCCCACGTTCCTGGACTCAGTTTGCAGAGCTCTGTGGGCACTCTCAAAGCAGCGCGAGTTGGCACAGGTGGCAGCTTGTCCCTGAGCGGCATCTTGATACTTGTGGAAATCCAGCAGTCAGCCAGCCCCTTAGGGCCGAGGGCCGACCTAGTACAGAGAAAGACTTCTGCCCAGGGAAACAAAATTCACCAACCCACGTTCCTGGTCTCAGTTTGCAGAGCTCCGTGGGCACTCTCAAAGCAGCACGAGTTGCCACAGGTGGCAGCTTGTCCCTGGGCGGCATCTTGTTATTCGGGGTAATCCAGCCTGCAACCGGCTTCCTAGGGCCATGTGCCTACCTGGTAGTGACAAAGGCTTCTGCTTGGGGAAACAAAACCCACCACCCCACATTCCTGGTTTCAGTTTGAAGAGTTCTGTGGGCCCTCTATATGCAGCCCGAGTTGGCCCAGGTGGCAGCTTGTCCCTGGGTGGCATCTTGATATTTGTGGAAATCCAGGAGGCTGCCTGCCCTAAAGGACCGAGGGCCTACCTGGTGCTGCAAATGCTTCTGCCCAGGGAATCAAAACTCAGCACCCCACGGTCCTGGTCTCAGTTTGCAGAGCTCCGTGGGCACTCTCAAAGCAGCGCGAGTTTGCACAGGTGGCAGCTTATCCCTGGGCGGCATCTTGATATTCGTGGAAATCCAGCAGTCAGCTTGCCCCTTAGGTCCGAGGGCCTCCCTGGTACTGACAGAGGCTTCGGCCCGGTGAAACAAAACCCACCACCCCACGTTCCTGGTCTCAGTTTGCAGAGCTCCATGGGAACTCTCAAAGCAGTACGAGTTGGCACAGGTGGCAGCTTGTCCCTGGGCGGCAGCTTGATATTCGTGGGAATTCTGCAGGCTGCCTGCCCTTAAGGACCAAGGCCCTACCTAATACTGACAAAGGCTTCTGCCGGGGGAAACATAACTCAGCACCCCACAGCCCTGGTCTCAAGTTTGTAGAGCTCCGTGGCCACTCTCAAAGCAGCGCGAGTTGGCACAGGTGGCAGCTAGTCCCTGGGCAGCATCTTGATATTCGTGGAAATCCAGCAGGCAGCCGGCCCCGAAGGGCCGAGGGCCTACCTGGTACTGACAAAGTCTTCTGCCCAGGGAAACAAAACTCAGCACCCCACATTCCTGGTCTCAGTTTGCAGAGCTCTGTGGGCACTCTCAAAGCAGCACGAGTTGCCACAGGTGGCAGCTTGTCCCTGGGCGGCATCTTGATATTCGTGGAAATCCAGCAGGCTGCCTGCCCTAAAGGACCGTGGGCCTACCTGGTACTGCAAATGCTTCTGCCCAGGGAAACAAAACTCAGCACCCCACGTTCCTGGTCTCAGTTTGCAGAGCTCTGTAGGCACTCTCAAAGCAGCACGAGTTGCCACAGGTGGCAGCTTGTCCCTGGGAGGCATCTTGATATTCGTGGAAATCCAGCAGGCAGCCGGCCCTAAAGGACCAAGGGACTACCTGGTACTGCAAATGCTTCTGCCCAGGGAAACAAAACTCAGCACCCCACGTTCCTGGTCTCAGTTTGCAGAGCTCCGTGGGCACTCTCAAAGCAGCGCGAGTTGGCACAGGTGGCAGCTTGTCCCTGGGCGGCATCTTGATATTCGTGGAAATCCAGCAGTCAGCTTGCCCCTTAGGGCCGAGGGCCGACCTAGTACAGAGAAAGACTTCTGCCCAGGGAAACAAAACTCAGCACCCCACGTTCCTGGACTCAGTTTGCAGAGCTCTGTGGGCACTCTCAAAGCAGCGCGAGTTGGCACAGGTGGCAGCTTGTCCCTGAGCGGCATCTTGATACTTGTGGAAATCCAGCAGTCAGCCAGCCCCTTAGGGCCGAGGGCCGACCTAGTACAGAGAAAGACTTCTGCCCAGGGAAACAAAATTCACCAACCCACGTTCCTGGTCTCAGTTTGCAGAGCTCCGTGGGCACTCTCAAAGCAGCACGAGTTGCCACAGGTGGCAGCTTGTCCCTGGGCGGCATCTTGTTATTCGGGGTAATCCAGCCTGCAACCGGCTTCCTAGGGCCATGTGCCTACCTGGTAGTGACAAAGGCTTCTGCTTGGGGAAACAAAACCCACCACCCCACATTCCTGGTTTCAGTTTGAAGAGTTCTGTGGGCCCTCTATATGCAGTACGAGTTGGCACAGGTGGCAGCTTGTCCCTGGGCGGCATCTTGATATTTGTGGAAATCCAGGAGGCTGCCTGCCCTAAAGGACCGAGGGCCTACCTGGTGCTGCAAATGCTTCTGCCCAGGGAATCAAAACTCAGCACCCCACGGTCCTGGTCTCAGTTTGCAGAGCTCCGTGGGCACTCTCAAAGCAGCGCGAGTTTGCACAGGTGGCAGCTTATCCCTGGGCGGCATCTTGATATTCGTGGAAATCCAGCAGTCAGCTTGCCCCTTAGGTCCGAGGGCCTCCCTGGTACTGACAGAGGCTTCGGCCCGGTGAAACAAAACCCACCACCCCACGTTCCTGGTCTCAGTTTGCAGAGCTCCATGGGAACTCTCAAAGCAGTACGAGTTGGCACAGGTGGCAGCTTGTCCCTGGGCGGCAGCTTGATATTCGTGGGAATTCTGCAGGCTGCCTGCCCTTAAGGACCAAGGCCCTACCTAGTACTGACAAAGGCTTCTGCCGGGGGAAACATAACTCAGCACCCCACAGCCCTGGTCTCAAGTTTGTAGAGCTCCGTGGCCACTCTCAAAGCAGCGCGAGTTGGCACAGGTGGCAGCTAGTCCCTGGGCAGCATCTTGATATTCGTGGTAATCCAGCAGGCAGCCGGCCCCGAAGGGCCGAGGGCCTACCTGGTACTGACAAAGTCTTCTGCCCAGGGAAACAAAACTCAGCACCCCACGTTCCTGGTCTCAGTTTGCAGAGCTCTGTGGGCACTCTCAAAGCAGCACGAGTTGCCACAGGTGGCAGCTTGTCCCTGGGCGGCATCTTGATATTCGTGGAAATCCAGGAGGCTGCCTGCCCTAAAGGACCGTGGCCCTACCTGGTACTGCAAATGCTTCTGCCCAGGGAAACAAAACTCAGCACCCCACGTTCCTGGTCTCAGTTTGCAGAGCTCTGTAGGCACTCTCAAAGCAGCACGAGTTGCCACAGGTGGCAGCTTGTCCCTGGGCGGCATCTTGATATTCGTGGAAATCCAGCAGGCAGCCGGCCCTAAAGGACCAAGGGACTACCTGGTACTGCAAATGCTTCTGCCCAGGGAAACAAAACTCAGCACCCCACGTTCCTGGTCTCAGTTTGCAGAGCTCCGTGGGCACTCTCAAAGCAGCGCGAGTTGGCACAGGTGGCAGCTTGTCCCTGGGCGGCATCTTGTTATTCGGGGTAATCCAGCCTGCAACCGGCCCCTTAGGGCCGAGGGCCTACCTGGTACTGACAAAGGCTTCTGCCCGGGAAAACAAAACTCAGCACCCCACATTCCTGGTCTCAGTTTGCAGAGCTCCGTGGGCACTCTCAAAGCAGCCCGAGTTGGCACAGAGGGCAGCTTGTCCCTGGGCGGCATCTTGATATTCGTGGAAATCCAGCAGGCTGCCTGCCCTTAAGGGCCAAGGGCCTACCTAGTACTGACAAAGGCTTCTGCCGGGGGAAACAAAACCCAGCACCCCACGTTCCTGGTCTCAGTTTGCAGAGCTCTGTGAGCACTCTCAAAGCAGCACAAGTTGCCACAGGTGGCAGCTTGTCCCTGGGCGGCATCTTGATATTCGTGGAAATCCAGGAGGCTGCCTGCCCTAAAGGACCGTGGGCCTACCTGGTACTGCAAATGCTTCTGCCCAGGGATACAAAACTCAGCACCCCACATTCCTGGTCTCAGTTTGCAGAGCTCTGTGGGCACTCTCAAAGCAGCGCGAGTTGCCACAGGTGGCAGCTTGTCCCTGGTCAGCATCTTGATACTTGTGGAAATCCAGCAGTCAGCCAGCCCCTTAGGGCCGAGGGCCGACCTAGTACAGAGAAAGACTTCTGCCCAGGGAAACAAAATTCACCAACCCACGTTCCTGGTCTCAGTTTGCAGAGCTCCGTGGGCACTCTCAAAGCAGCACGAGTTGCCAGAGGTGGCAGCTTGTCCCTGGGCGGCATCTTGTTATTCGGGGTAATCCAGCCTGCAACCGGCTTCCTAGGGCCATGTGCCTACCTGGTAGTGACAAAGGCTTCTGCTTGGGGAAACAAAACCCACCACCCCACATTCCTGGTTTCAGTTTGAAGAGTTCTGTGGGCCCTCTCTAAGCAGTACGAGTTGGCACAGGTGGCAGCTTGTCCCTGGGCAGCATCTTGATATTCGTGGAAATCCAGGAGGCTGCCTGCCCTTAAGGACCAAGGGCCTACCTAGTACTGACAAAGGCTTCTGCCGGGGGAAACATAACTCAGCACCCCACGGTCCTGGTCTCAAGTTTGTAGAGCTCCGTGGGCACTCTCAAAGCAGCCCGAGTTGGCACAGGTGGCAGCTTGTCCCTGGGCGGCATCTTGATATTCGTGGAAATCCAGCAGGCAGCCGGCCCTAAAGTATCAAGGGATTACCTGGTACTGCAAATGCTTCTGCCTGGGGAAACAAAACTCAGCACCCCACGTTCCTGGTCTCAGTTTGCAGAGCTCCGTGGGCACTCTCAAAGCAGCGCGAGTTGCCACAGGTGGCAGCTTGTCCCTGGGCGGCATCTTGTTATTCGGGGTAATCCAGCCTGCAACCGGCCCCTTAGGGCCGAGGGCCTACCTGGTACTGACAAAGGCTTCTGCCCGGGAAAACAAAACTCAGCAACCCACATTCCTGGTCTCAGTTTGAAGAGCTCCGTGGGCACTCTCAAAGCAGCCCGAGTTGGCACATATGGCAGCTTGTCCCTGGGCAGCATCTTGATATTCGTTGAAATCCAGCAGGCAGCCTGCCCCTTAGGGCAAAGGGCCCACCTGGTACTGACAGAGGCTTCGGCCCAGTGAAACAAAACCCACCACCCCACGTTCCTGGTCTCAGTTTGCAGAGATCCATGGGAACTCTCAAAGCAGTACGAGTTGGCACAGGTGGCAGCTTTTCACTGGGCGGCATCTTGATATTTGTGGAAATCCAGCAGGCTGCCGGCCCTTAAAGACCAATGGCCTACCTAGTACTGACAAAGGCTTCTGCCCAGCGAAACATAACTCAGCACCACACGGTCCTGGTCTCAAGTTTGTAGAGCTCCGTGGGCACTATCAAAGCAGCCCGAGTTGGCACAGGTGGCAGCTTGTCCCTGGGCAGCATCTTGATATTCATGGAAATCCAGTAGGCAGCCGGCCCCGAAGGGCCGAGGGCCTACCTAGTACTGACAAAGTCTTCTGCCCAGGGAAACAAAACTCAGCACCCCACGTTCCTGGTCTCAGTTTGCAGAGCTCTGTGGGCACTCTCAAAGCAGCACGAGTTGCCACAGGTGGCAGCTTGTCCCTGGGCGGCATCTTGATATTTGTGGAAATCCAGGAGGCTGCCTGCCCTAAAGGACCGAGGGCCTACCTGGTGCTGCAAATGCTTCTGCCCATGGAATCAAAACTCAGCACCCCACGGTCCTGGTCTCAAGTTTGCAGAGCTCCGTGGGCACTCTCAAAGCAGCGCGAGTTTGCACAGGTGGCAGCTTATCCCTGGGCGGCATCTTGATATTCGTGGAAATCCAGCAGTCAGCTTGCCCCTTAGGTCCGAGGGCCTCCCTGGTACTGACAGAGGCTTCGGCCCGGTGAAACAAAACCCACCACCCCACGTTCCTGGTCTCAGTTTGCAGAGCTCCATGGGAACTCTCAAAGCAGCGCGAGTTGCCACAGGTGGCAGCTTGTCCCTGGGCGGCATCTTGATATTCGTGGAAATCCAGCAGTCAGCTTGCCCCTTAGGGCCGAGGGCCGACCTAGTACAGAGAAAGACTTCTGCCCAGGGAAACAAAATTCACCAACCCACGTTCCTGGTCTCAGTTTGCAGAGCTCCGTGGGCACTCTCAAAGCAGCACGAGTTGGCACAGGTGGCAGCTTGTCCCTGGGCGGCATCTTGTTATTCGTGGTAATCCAGCCTGCAACCGGCCCCTTAGGGCCGAGGGCCTACCTGGTACTGACAAAGGCTTCTGCCCGGGAAAACAAAACTCAGCACCCCACATTCCTGGTCTCAGTTTGCAGAGCTCCGTGGGCACTCTCAAAGCAGCCCGAGTTGGCACAGAGGGCAGCTTGTCCCTGGGCGGCATCTTGATATTCGTGGAAATCCAGCAGGCTGCCTGCCCTTAAGGGCCAAGGGCCTACCTAGTACTGACAAAGGCTTCTGCCGGGGGAAACAAAACCCAGCACCCCACGTTCCTGGTCTCAGTTTGCAGAGCTCTGTGAGCACTCTCAAAGCAGCACAAGTTGCCACAGGTGGCAGCTTGTCCCTGGGCGGCATCTTGATATTTGTGGAAATCCAGGAGGCTGCCTGCCCTAAAGGACCGTGGGCCTACCTGGTACTGCAAATGCTTCTGCCCAGGGATACAAAACTCAGCACCCCACATTCCTGGTCTCAGTTTGCAGAGCTCTGTGGGCACTCTCAAAGCAGCGCGAGTTGCCACAGGTGGCAGCTTGTCCCTGAGCGGCATCTTGATACTTGTGGAAATCCAGCAGTCAGCCAGCCCCTTAGGGCCGAGGGCCGACCTAGTACAGAGAAAGACTTCTGCCCAGGGAAACAAAATTCACCAACCCACGTTCCTGGTCTCAGTTTGCAGAGCTCCGTGGGCACTCTCAAAGCAGCACGAGTTGCCAGAGGTGGCAGCTTGTCCCTGGGCGGCATCTTGTTATTCGGGGTAATCCAGCCTGCAACCGGCTTCCTAGGGCCATGTGCCTACCTGGTAGTGACAAAGGCTTCTGCTTGGGGAAACAAAACCCACCACCCCACATTCCTGGTTTCAGTTTGAAGAGTTCTGTGGGCCCTCTCTAAGCAGTACGAGTTGGCACAGGTGGCAGCTTGTCCCTGGGCAGCATCTTGATATTCGTGGAAATCCAGGAGGCTGCCTGCCCTTAAGGACCAAGGGCCTACCTAGTACTGACAAAGGCTTCTGCCGGGGGAAACATAACTCAGCACCCCACGGTCCTGGTCTCAAGTTTGTAGAGCTCCATGGGCACTCTCAAAGCAGCCCGAGTTGGCACAGGTGGCAGCTTGTCCCTGGGCGGCATCTTGATATTCGTGGAAATCCAGCAGGCAGCCGGCCCTAAAGTATCAAGGGATTACCTGGTACTGCAAATGCTTCTGCCTGGGGAAACAAAACTCAGCACCCCACGTTCCTGGTCTCAGTTTGCAGAGCTCCGTGGGCACTCTCAAAGCAGCGCGAGTTGCCACAGGTGGCAGCTTGTCCCTGGGCGGCATCTTGTTATTCGGGGTAATCCAGCCTGCAACCGGCCCCTTAGGGCCGAGGGCCTACCTGGTACTGACAAAGGCTTCTGCCCGGGAAAACAAAACTCAGCAACCCACATTCCTGGTCTCAGTTTGAAGAGCTCCGTGGGCACTCTCAAAGCAGCCCGAGTTGGCACATATGGCAGCTTGTCCCTGGGCAGCATCTTGATATTCGTTGAAATCCAGCAGGCAGCCTGCCCCTTAGGGCAAAGGGCCCACCTGGTACTGACAGAGGCTTCGGCCCAGTGAAACAAAACCCACCACCCCACGTTCCTGGTCTCAGTTTGCAGAGATCCATGGGAACTCTCAAAGCAGTACGAGTTGGCACAGGTGGCAGCTTTTCACTGGGCGGCATCTTGATATTTGTGGAAATCCAGCAGGCTGCCGGCCCTTAAAGACCAATGGCCTACCTAGTACTGACAAAGGCTTCTGCCCAGCGAAACATAACTCAGCACCACACGGTCCTGGTCTCAAGTTTGTAGAGCTCCGTGGGCACTATCAAAGCAGCCCGAGTTGGCACAGGTGGCAGCTTGTCCCTGGGCAGCATCTTGATATTCATGGAAATCCAGTAGGCAGCCGGCCCCGAAGGGCCGAGGGCCTACCTAGTACTGACAAAGTCTTCTGCCCAGGGAAACAAAACTCAGCACCCCACGTTCCTGGTCTCAGTTTGCAGAGCTCTGTGGGCACTCTCAAAGCAGCACGAGTTGCCACAGGTGGCAGCTTGTCCCTGGGCGGCATCTTGATATTTGTGGAAATCCAGGAGGCTGCCTGCCCTAAAGGACCGAGGGCCTACCTGGTGCTGCAAATGCTTCTGCCCATGGAATCAAAACTCAGCACCCCACGGTCCTGGCCTCAGTTTGCAGAGCTCCGTGGGCACTCTCAAAGCAGCGCGAGTTTGCACAGGTGGCAGCTTATCCCTGGGCGGCATCTTGATATTCGTGGAAATCCAGCAGTCAGCTTGCCCCTTAGGTCCGAGGGCCTCCCTGGTACTGACAGAGGCTTCGGCCCGGTGAAACAAAACCCACCACCCCACGTTCCTGGTCTCAGTTTGCAGAGCTCCATGGGAACTCTCAAAGCAGCGCGAGTTGCCACAGGTGGCAGCTTGTCCCTGGGCGGCATCTTGATATTCGTGGAAATCCAGCAGTCAGCTTGCCCCTTAGGGCCGAGGGCCGACCTAGTACAGAGAAAGACTTCTGCCCAGGGAAACAAAATTCACCAACCCACGTTCCTGGTCTCAGTTTGCAGAGCTCCGTGGGCACTCTCAAAGCAGCACGAGTTGGCACAGGTGGCAGCTTGTCCCTGGGCGGCATCTTGTTATTCGTGGTAATCCAGCCTGCAACCGGCCCCTTAGGGCCGAGGGCCTACCTGGTACTGACAAAGGCTTCTGCCCGGGAAAACAAAACTCAGCACCCCACATTCCTGGTCTCAGTTTGCAGAGCTCCGTGGGCACTCTCAAAGCAGCCCGAGTTGGCACAGAGGGCAGCTTGTCCCTGGGCGGCATCTTGATATTCGTGGAAATCCAGCAGGCTGCCTGCCCTTAACGGCCAAGGGCCTACCTAGTACTGACAAAGGCTTCTGCCGGGGGAAACAAAACCCAGCACCCCACGTTCCTGGTCTCAGTTTGCAGAGCTCTGTGAGCACTCTCAAAGCAGCACAAGTTGCCACAGGTGGCAGCTTGTCCCTGGGCGGCATCTTGATATTTGTGGAAATCCAGGAGGCTGCCTGCCCTAAAGGACCGTGGGCCTACCTGGTACTGCAAATGCTTCTGCCCAGGGATACAAAACTCAGCACCCCACATTCCTGGTCTCAGTTTGCAGAGCTCTGTGGGCACTCTCAAAGCAGCGCGAGTTGCCACAGGTGGCAGCTTGTCCCTGAGCGGCATCTTGATACTTGTGGAAATCCAGCAGTCAGCCAGCCCCTTAGGGCCGAGGGCCGACCTAGTACAGAGAAAGACTTCTGCCCAGGGAAACAAAATTCACCAACCCACGTTCCTGGTCTCAGTTTGCAGAGCTCCGTGGGCACTCTCAAAGCAGCACGAGTTGCCAGAGGTGGCAGCTTGTCCCTGGGCGGCATCTTGTTATTCGGGGTAATCCAGCCTGCAACCGGCTTCCTAGGGCCATGTGCCTACCTGGTAGTGACAAAGGCTTCTGCTTGGGGAAACAAAACCCACCACCCCACATTCCTGGTTTCAGTTTGAAGAGTTCTGTGGGCCCTCTCTAAGCAGTACGAGTTGGCACAGGTGGCAGCTTGTCCCTGGGCAGCATCTTGATTTTCGTGGAAATCCAGCAGGCAGCCTGCTCCATAGGGCCAAGGGCCCACCTGGTACTGACAGAGGCTTCGGCCCGGCGAAACAAAACCCACCACCCCACATTCCTGGTCTCAGTTTGCAGAGCTCCATGGGAACGCTCAAAGCAGCCCGAGTTGGCACAGGTGGCAGCTTTTCCCTGGGCAGCATCTTGATATTCGTGGAAATCCAGGAGGCTGCCTGCCCTTAAGGACCAAGGGCCTACCTAGTACTGACAAAGGCTTCTGCCGGGGGAAACATAACTCAGCACCCCACGGTCCTGGTCTCAAGTTTGTAGAGCTCCGTGGGCACTCTCAAAGCAGCACGAGTTGGCACAGGTGGCAGCTTGTCCCTGGGCGGCATCTTGATATTCGTGGAAATCCAGCAGGCAGCCGGCCCTAAAGGACCGAGGGATTACCTGGTACTGCAAATGCTTCTGCCTGGAGAAACAAAACTCAGCACCCCACGTTCCTGGACTCAGTTTGCAGAGCTCCGTGGGCACTCTCAAAGCAGCGCGAGTTGCCACAGGTGGCAGCTTGTCCCTGGGCGGCATCTTGATATTCGTGGAAATCCAGCAGGCGACCGGCTTCCTAGGGCCAAGGGCCTACCTGGTACTGACAAAGGCTTCTGCCTGGGGAAACAAAACCCACCACCCCACATTCCTGGTTTCAGTTTGAAGAGTTCTGTGGCCACTCTCTAAGCAGCCTGAGTTGGCACAGGTGGCAGCTAGTCCCTGGGCAGCATCTTGATATTCGTGGAAATCCAGCAGGCAGCCGGCCCCGAAGAGCCGAGGGCCTACCTAGTACAGACAAAGGCTTCTGCCCAGGGAAACAAAACTCAGCACCCCACGTTCCTGGTCTCAGTTTGCAGAGCTCTGTGGGCACTCTCAAAGCAGCCCGAGTTGCCACAGGTGGCAGCTTCTCACTGGGCAGCATCTTGATATTTGTGGAAATCCAGCAGTCAGCCAGCCCCTTAGGGCCGAGGGCCGACCTAGTACAGAGAAAGACTTCTGCCCAGGGAAACAAAATTCACCAAACCACGTTCCTGGTCTCAGTTTGCAGAGCTCCATGGGAACTCTCAAAGCAGCCCGAGTTGGCACAGGTGGCAGCTTTTCCCTGGGCAGCATCTTGATATTCGTGGAAATCCAGGAGGCTGCCTGCCCTTAAGGACCAAGGGCCTACCTAGTACTGACAAAGGCTTCTGCCGGGGGAAACATAACTCAGCACCCCACGGTCCTGGTCTCAAGTTTGTAGAGCTCCGTGGGCACTCTCAAAGCAGCCCGAGTTGGCACAGGTGGCAGCTTGTCCCTGGGCGGCATCTTGATATTCGTGGAAATCCAGCAGGCAGCCGGCCCTAAAGTACCAAGGGATTACCTGGTACTGCAAATGCTTCTGCCTGGGGAAACAAAACTCAGCACCCCACGTTCCTGGTCTCAGTTTGCAGAGCTCCGTGGGCACTCTCAAAGCAGCGCGAGTTGCCACAGGTGGCAGCTTGTCCCTGGGCGGCATCTTGTTATTCGGGGTAATCCAGCCTGCAACCGGCCCCTTAGGGCCGAGGGCCTACCTGGTACTGACAAAGGCTTCTGCCCGGGAAAACAAAACTCAGCAACCCACATTCCTGGTCTCAGTTTGAAGAGCTCCGTGGGCACTCTCAAAGCAGCCCGAGTTGGCACATATGGCAGCTTGTCCCTGGGCAGCATCTTGATATTCGTTGAAATCCAGCAGGCAGCCTGCCCCTTAGGGCAAAGGGCCCACCTGGTACTGACAGAGGCTTCGGCCCAGTGAAACAAAACCCACCACCCCACGTTCCTGGTCTCAGTTTGCAGAGATCCATGGGAACTCTCAAAGCAGTACGAGTTGGCACAGGTGGCAGCTTTTCACTGGGCGGCATCTTGATATTTGTGGAAATCCAGCAGGCTGCCGGCCCTTAAAGACCAAGGGCCTACCTAGTACTGACAAAGGCTTCTGCCCAGCGAAACATAACTCAGCACCACACGGTCCTGGTCTCAAGTTTGTAGAGCTCCGTGGGCACTCTCAAAGCAGCCCGAGTTGGCACAGGTGGCAGCTTGTCCCTGGGCAGCATCTTGATATTCATGGAAATCCAGTAGGCAGCCGGCCCCGAAGGGCCGAGGGCCTACCTAGTACTGACAAAGTCTTCTGCCCAGGGAAACAAAACTCAGCACCCCACGTTCCTGGTCTCAGTTTGCAGAGCTCTGTGGGCACTCTCAAAGCAGCACGAGTTGCCACAGGTGGCAGCTTGTCCCTGGGCGGCATCTTGATTTTCGTGGAAATCTCGGAGGCTGCCTGCCCTAAAGGACCGTGGGCCTACCTGGTACTGCAAACGCTTCTGCCCAGGGAAACAAAACTCAGCACCCCACGTTCCTGGTCTCAGTTTGCAGAGCTCCGTGGGCACTCTCAAAGCAGCGCGAGTTGCCACAGGTGGCAGCTTGTCCCTGGGTGGCACTTTGATTTTCAGGGAAATCCAGCAGTCAGCTTGCCACTTAGGGCCGAGGGCCTACCTGGTACTGACAAAGGCTTCTGCCCGGGAAAACAAAACTCAGCACCCCACATTCCTGGTCTCAGTTTGCAGAGCTCCGTGGGCACTCTCAAAGCAGCGCGAGTTGGCACAGGTGGCAGCTTGTCCCTGGGCGGCATCTTGATATACGTGGAAATCCAGCAGGCAACCGGCTTCCTAGGGCCAAGGGCCTACCTGGTACTGACAAAGGCTTCTGCCTGGGGAAACAAAACCCACCACCCCACATTCCTGGTTTCAGTTTGAAGAGTTCTGTGGGCACCCTCAAAGCAGCCTGAGTTGGCACAGGTGGCAGCTTGTCCCTGGGCAGCATCTTGATATTCGTGGAAATCCAGCAGGCAGCCTGCTCCTTAGGGCCAAGGGCCTACCAGGTACTGACAGAGGCTTCGGCCCGGCGAAACAAAACCCACCACCCCACGTTGTTGGTCTCAGTTTGCAGAGCTCCATGGGAACTCCCAAAGCAGTACGTGTTGGCACAGGTGGCAGCTTTTCCCTGGGCGGCATCTTGATATTCGTGGAAATCCCGGAGTCTGCCTGCCCTAAAGGACCGTGGGCCTACCTGGTACTGCAAATGCTTCTGCCCAGGGAAACACAACTCAGCACCCCACGTTCCTGGTCTCAGTTTGCAGAGCTCCGTGGGCACTCTCAAAGCAGCGCGAGTTGCCACAGGTGGCAGCTTGTCCCTGAGCGGCATCTTAATACTTGTGGAAATCCAGCAGTCAGCCAGCCCCTTAGGGCCGAGGGCCGACCTCGTACAGAGAAAGACTTCTGTCCAGGGAAACAAAATTCACCAACCCACGTTCCTGGTCTCAGTTTGCAGAGCTCCATGGGCACTCTCAAAGCAGCACGAGTTGGCACAGGTGGCAGCTTTTCCCTGGGCGGCATCTTGTTATTCGGGGTAATCCAGCCTGCAACCGGCCCCTTAGGGCCGAGAGCCTACCTGGTGCTGACAAAGGCTTGTGCCCGGGAAAACAAAACTCAGCACCCCACGTTCCTGGTCTCAGTTTACAGAGCTCCGTGGGCACTCTCAAAGCATCCCGAGTTGGCACAGAGGGCAGCTTGTCCCTGGGCGGCATCTTGATATTCGTTGAAATCCAGCAGGCAACCGGCTTCCTAGGGCCAAGGGCCTACCTGGTACTGACAAAGGCTTCTGCCTGGGGAAACAAAACCCACCAGCCCACATTCCTGGTTTCAGTTTGAAGAGTTCTGTGGGCACTCTCTAAGCAGCCTGAATTGGCACAGGTGGCAGCTTGTCCCTGGGCAGCATCTTGATTTTCGTGGAAATCCAGCAGGCAGCCGGCCCCGAAAGGCCGAGGGCCTACCTAGTACTGACAAAGGCTTCTGCCCAGGGAGACATAACTCAGCACCCCATGTTCCTGGTCTCAGTTTGCAGAGCTCCATGGGAACTCTCAAAGCAGCCCGAGTTGGCACAGGTGGCAGCTTGTCCCTGGGCGGCATCTTGATATTCGTGGAAATCCAGCAGGCTGCCTGCCCTAAAGGACCAAGGGCCTACCTAGTACTGACAAAGGCTTCTGCCCGGGAAAACAAAACTCAGCACCCCACGGTCCTGGTCTCAAGTTTGTAGAGCTCCGTGGGCACTCTCAAAGCAGCGCGAGTTGGCACAGGTAGCAGCTTGTCCCTGGGCGGCATCTTGATATTCGTGGAAATCCAGTAGGCAGCCGGCCCTAAAGGACCAAGGGACTACCTGGTACTGCAAATGCTTCTGCCCAGGGAAACAAAACTCAGCACCCCACGTTCCTGGTCTCAGTTTGCAGAGCTCCGTGGGCACTCTCAAAGCAGCACGAGTTGGCACAGGTGGCAGCTTGTCCCTGGGCGGCATCTTGTTATTCGGGGTAATCCAGCCTGCAACCGGCCCCTTAGGGCCGAGGGCTTACCTGGTACTGACAAAGGCTTCTGCCCGGGAAAACAAAACTCAGCACCCCACATTCCTGGTCTCAGTTTGCAGAGCTCCGTGGGCACTCTCAAAGCAGCCCGAGTTGGCACAGAGGGCAGCTTATCCCTGGGCGGCATCTTGATATTCGTGGAAATCCAGCAGGCAACCGGCTTCCTAGGGCCAAGGGCCTAGCTTGTACTGACAAAGGCTTCTCCCTGGGGAAACAAAACCCACCACCCCACATTCCTGGTTTCAGTTTGCAGAACTCTGTGGGCACTCTCTAAGTAGCCTGAGATGGCACAGGTGGCAGCTTGTCCCTGGGCAGCATCTTGATTTTAGTGGATATCCAGCAGGCAGCCGGCCCCGAAGGGCCGAGGGCCTACCTAGTACTGACAAAGGCTTCTGCCCGGGGAAACAAAACTCAGCACCCCACATTCCTGGTCTCAGTTTGCAGAGCTCTGTGGGCACTCTCAAAGCAGCACGAGTTGCCACAGGTGGCAGCTTGTCCCTGGGCGGCATCTTGATATTTGTGGAAATCCAGGAGGCTGCCTGCCCTAAAGGACCGACGGCCTACCTGGTGCTGCAAATGCTTCTGCCCAGGGAATCAAAACTCAGTACCCCACGTTCCTGGTCTCAGTTTGCAGAGCTCCGTGGGCACTCTCAAAGCAGCGCGAGTTGGCACAGGTGGCAGCTTGTCCCTGGGCGGCATCTTCAGATTCGTGGAAATCCAGCAGTCAGCTTGCCACTTAGGTCCGAGGGCCTACCTGGTACTGACAAAGGCTTCTGCCCGGGAAAACAAACTAAGCACCCCACATTCCTGGTCTCAGTTTGCAGAGCTCCGTGGGCACTCTCAAAGCAGCCCGAGTTGGCACATATGGCAGCTTGTCCCTGGGCAGCATCTTAATTTTCGTGGAAATCCAGCAGGCAGCCTGCTCCTTAGGGCCAAGGGCCCACCTGGTACTGACAGAGGCTTCGGCCCGGTGAAACAAAACCCACCACCCCACGTTCCTGGTCTCAGTTTGCAGAGCTCCATGGGAACACTCAAAGCAGTACGAGTTGGCACAGGTGGCAGCTTTTCCCTGGGCGGCAGCTTGATATTCGTGGAAATTCTGCAGGCTGCCTGCCCTTAAGGACCAAGGGCCTACCTAGTACTGACAAAGGCTTCTGCCGGGGGAAACATAACTCAGCACCCCACAGTCCTGGTCTCAAGTTTGTAGAGCTCTGTGGGCACTCTCAAAGCAGCCCGAGTTGGCACAGGTGGCAGCTTGTCCCTGGGCAGCATCTTGATATTCGTGGAAATCCAGCAGGCAGCCGGCCCCGATGGGCCGAGGGCCTACCTAGTAGTGACTAAGGCTTCTGCCCAGGGAAACAAAACTCAGCACCCCACGTTCCTGGTCTCAGTTTGCAGAGCTCTGTGGGCACTCTCAAAGCAGCACGAGTTGCCACAGGTGGCAGCTTGTCCCTGGGCGGCATCTTGATATTCGTGGAAATCCAGGAGGCTGCCTGCCCTAAAGGACCGTGGCCCTACCTGGTACTGCAAATGCTTCTGCCCAGGGAAACAAAACTCAGCACCGCACGTTCCTGGTCTCAGTTTGCAGAGCTCTGTGGGCACTCTCAAAGCAGCACGAGTTGCCACAGGTGGCAGCTTGTCCCTGGGCAGCATCTTGATATTCGTGGAAATCCAGCAGGCTGACAGTCCCTAAAGGACCAAGGGACTACCTGGTACTGCAAATGCTTCTGCCCAGGGAAACAAAACTCAGTACCCCACGTTCCTGGTCTCAGTTTGCAGAGCTCCGTGGGCACTCTCAAAGCAGCGCGAGTTGGCACAGGTGGCAGCTTGTCCCTGGGCGGCATCTTGATATTCGTGGAAATCCAGCAGGCAACCGGCTTCCTAGGGCCAAGGGCCTACCTGGTACTGACAAAGGCTTCTGCCTGGGGAAACAAAACCCACCACCCCACATTCCTGGTTTCAGATTGCAGAGCTCTGTGGGCACTCTCAAAGCAGCCTGAGTTGGCACAGGTGGCAGCTTTTCCCTGGCCGGCAGCTTGATATTCGTGGAAATCCTGCAGGCTGCCTGCCCTTAAGGACCAACTGCCTACCTAGTACTGACAAAGGCTTCTGCCGGCGGAAACATAACTCAGCACCCCACAGTCCTGGTCTCAAGTTTGTAGAGCTCCGTGGGCACACTCAAAGCAGCGCGAGTTGGCACAGGTGGCAGCTTGTCCCTGGGCAGCATCTTGATATTCGTGGAAATCCAGACTGCAACTGGCCCCTTAAGGCCGAGGGCCTACCTGGTACGGACAAAGGCTTCTGCCCGGGAAAACAAAACTCAGCACCCCACGTTCCTGGTCTCAGTTTGCAGAGCTCCGTGGGCACTCTCAAAGCAGCCCGAGTTGGCACAGGTGGCAGCTTGTCCCTGGTCAGCATCTTGATTTTCGTGGAAATCCAGGAGGCTGCCTGCCCTTAAGGACCGTGGGCCTACCTGGTACTGCAAATGCTTCGGCCCAGGGAAACAAAACTCAGCACCCCACATTCCTGGTCTCAGTTTGCAGAGCTCCGTGGGCACTCTCAAAGCAGCACGAGTTGGCACAGAGGGCAGCTTGTCCCTGGGCGGCATCTTGATATACGTGGAAATCCAGGAGGCTGCCTGCCCTAAAGGACCGTGGCCCAACCTGGTACTGCAAATGCTTCTGCCCAGGGAAACAAACCTCAGCACCCCACGTTCCTGGTCTCAGTTTGCAGAGCTCTGTGGGCACTCTCAAAGCAGCACGAGTTGCCACAGGTGGCAGCTTGTCCCTGGGCGGCATCTTGATATTCGTGGAAATCCAGCAGGCAGCCGGCCCTAAAGGACCAAGGGACTACCTGGTACTGCAAATGCTTCTGCCCAGGGAAACAAAACTCAGCACCCCACGTTCCTGGTCTCAGTTTGCAGAGCTCCGTGGGCACTCTCAAAGCAGCGCGAGTTGGCACAGGTGGCAGCTTGTCCCTGGGCGGCATCTTGATATACGTGGAAATCCAGCAGGCAACCGGCTTCCTAGGGCCAAGGGCCTACCTTGTACTGACAAAGGCTTCTCCCTGGGGAAACAAAACCCACCACCCCACATTCCTGGTTTCAGTTTGCAGAGCTCTGTGGGCACTCTCTAAGTAGCCTGAGATGGCACAGGTGGCAGCTTGTCCCTGGGCAGCATCTTGATTTTAGTGGATATCCAGCAGGCAGCCGGCCCCGAAGGGCCGAGGGCCTACCTAGTACTGACAAAGGCTTCTGCCCGGGGAAACAAAACTCAGCACCCCACGTTCCTGGTCTCAGTTTGCAGAGCTCCGTGGGCACTCTCAAAGCAGCACGAGTTGCCACAGGTGGCAGCTTGTCCCTGGGCGGCATCTTGATATTTGTGGAAATCCAGGAGGCTGCCTGCCCTAAAGGACCGACGGCCTACCTGGTGCTGCAAATGCTTCTGCCCAGGGAATCAAAACTCAGCACCCCACAGTCCTGGTCTCAAGTTTGTAGAGCTCCGTGGGCACACTCAAAGCAGCGCGAGTTGGCACAGGTGGCAGCTTGTCCCTGGGCGGCATCTTGATATTCGTGGAAATCCAGCAGTCAGCTTGCCCCTTAGGTCCGAGGGCCTACCTGGTACTGACAAAGGCTTCTGCCCGGGAAAACAAACTAAGCACCCCACATTCCTGGTCTCAGTTTGCAGAGCTCCGTGGGCACTCTCAAAGCAGCCCGAGTTGGCACAGGTGGCAGCTTGTCCCTGGGCAGCATCTTAATTTTCGTGGAAATCCAGGAGGCAGCCTGCTCCTTAGGGCCAAGGGCCCACCTGGTACTGACAAAGGCTTCGGCCCGGTGAAACAAAACCCACCACCCCACGTTCCTGGTCTCAGTTTGCAGAGCTCCATGGGAACACTCAAAGCAGTACGAGTTGGCACAGGTGGCAGCTTTTCCCTGGGCGGCATCTTGATATTCGTGGAAATTCTGCAGGCTGCCTGCCCTTAAGGACCAAGGGCCTACCTAGTACTGACAAAGGCTTCTGCCGGGGGAAACATAACTCAGCACCCCACAGTCCTGGTCTCAAGTTTGTAGAGCTCTGTGGGCACTCTCAAAGCAGCCCGAGTTGGCACAGGTGGCAGCTTGTCCCTGGGCAGCATCTTGATATTCGTGGAAATCCAGCAGGCAGCCGGCCCCGATGAGCCGAGGGCCTACCTAGTAGTGACTAAGGCTTATGCCCAGGGAAACAAAACTCAGCACCCCACGTTCCTGGTCTCAGTTTGCAGAGCTCTGTGGGCACTCTCAAAGCAGCACGAGTTGCCACAGGTGGCAGCTTGTCCCTGGGCGGCATCTTGATATTTGTGGAAATCCAGGAGGCTGCCTGCCCTAAAGGACCGTGGCCCTACCTGGTACTGCAAATGCTTCTGCCCAGGGAAACAAAACTCAGCACCCCACGTTCCTGGTCTCAGTTTGCAGAGCTCTGTGGGCACTCTCAAAGCAGCACGAGTTGCCACAGGTGGCAGCTTGTCCCTGGGCAGCATCTTGATATTCGTGGAAATCCAGCAGGCTGACAGTCCCTAAAGGACCAAGGGACTACCTGGTACTGCAAATGCTTCTGCCCAGGGAAACAAAACTCAGTACCCCACGTTCCTGGTCTCAGTTTGCAGAGCTCCGTGGGCACTCTCAAAGCAGCGCGAGTTGGCACAGGTGGCAGCTTGTCCCTGGGCGGCATCTTGATATTTGTGGAAATCCAGCAGTCAGCTTGCCCCTTAGGGCCGAGGGCCGACCTAGTACAGAGAAAGACTTCTGCCCAGGGAAACAAAATTCACCAACCCACGTTCCTGGTCTCAGTTTGCAGAGCTCCGTGGGCACTCTCAAAGCAGCACGAGTTGGCACAGGTGGCAGCTTGTCCCTGGGCGGCATCTTGTTATTCGGGGTAATCCAGCCTGCAACCGGCCCCTTAGGGCCGAGGGCCTACCTGGTACTGACAAAGGCTTCTGCCTGGGGAAACAAAACCCACCACCCCACATTCCTGGTTTCAGATTGCAGAGCTCTGTGGGCACTCTCAAAGCAGCCTGAGTTGGCACAGGTGGCAGCTTTTCCCTGGCCGGCAGCTTGATATTCGTGGAAATCCTGCAGGCTGCCTGCCCTTAAGGACCAACTGCCTACCTAGTACTGACAAAGGCTTCTGCCGGCGGAAACATAACTCAGCACCCCACAGTCCTGGTCTCAAGTTTGTAGAGCTCCGTGGGCACACTCAAAGCAGCGCGAGTTGGCACAGGTGGCAGCTTGTCCCTGGGCAGCATCTTGATATTCGTGGAAATCCAGACTGCAACTGGCCCCTTAAGGCCGAGGGCCTACCTGGTACGGACAAAGGCTTCTGCCCGGGAAAACAAAACTCAGCACCCCACGTTCCTGGTCTCAGTTTGCAGAGCTCCGTGGGCACTCTCAAAGCAGCACGAGTTGGCACAGGTGGCAGCTTGTCCCTGGGCGGCATCTTGTTATTCGGGGTAATCCAGCCTGCAACCGGCCCCTTAGGGCCGAGGGCTTACCTGGTACTGACAAAGGCTTCTGCCCGGGAAAACAAAACTCAGCACCCCACATTCCTGGTCTCAGTTTGCAGAGCTCCGTGGGCACTCTCAAAGCAGCCCGAGTTGGCACAGAGGGCAGCTTATCCCTGGGCGGCATCTTGATATTCGTGGAAATCCAGCAGGCAACCGGCTTCCTAGGGCCAAGGGCCTACCTTGTACTGACAAAGGCTTCTCCCTGGGGAAACAAAACCCACCACCCCACATTCCTGGTTTCAGTTTGCAGAGCTCTGTGGGCACTCTCTAAGTAGCCCGAGTTGGCACAGGTGGCAGCTTGTCCCTGGGCAGCATCTTGATATTCGTGGAAATCCAGCAGGCAGCCGGCCCCGATGGGCCGAGGGCCTACCTAGTAGTGACTAAGGCTTCTGCCCAGGGAAACAAAACTCAGCACCCCACGTTCCTGGTCTCAGTTTGCAGAGCTCTGTGGGCACTCTCAAAGCAGCACGAGTTGCCACAGGTGGCAGCTTGTCCCTGGGCGGCATCTTGATATTCGTGGAAATCCAGGAGGCTGCCTGCCCTAAAGGACCGTGGCCCTACCTGGTACTGCAAATGCTTCTGCCCAGGGAAACAAAACTCAGCACCGCACGTTCCTGGTCTCAGTTTGCAGAGCTCTGTGGGCACTCTCAAAGCAGCACGAGTTGCCACAGGTGGCAGCTTGTCCCTGGGCAGCATCTTGATATTCGTGGAAATCCAGCAGGCTGACAGTCCCTAAAGGACCAAGGGACTACCTGGTACTGCAAATGCTTCTGCCCAGGGAAACAAAACTCAGTACCCCACGTTCCTGGTCTCAGTTTGCAGAGCTCCGTGGGCACTCTCAAAGCAGCGCGAGTTGGCACAGGTGGCAGCTTGTCCCTGGGCGGCATCTTGATATTCGTGGAAATCCAGCAGGCAACCGGCTTCCTAGGGCCAAGGGCCTACCTGGTACTGACAAAGGCTTCTGCCTGGGGAAACAAAACCCACCACCCCACATTCCTGGTTTCAGATTGCAGAGCTCTGTGGGCACTCTCAAAGCAGCCTGAGTTGGCACAGGTGGCAGCTTTTCCCTGGCCGGCAGCTTGATATTCGTGGAAATCCTGCAGGCTGCCTGCCCTTAAGGACCAACTGCCTACCTAGTACTGACAAAGGCTTCTGCCGGCGGAAACATAACTCAGCACCCCACAGTCCTGGTCTCAAGTTTGTAGAGCTCCGTGGGCACACTCAAAGCAGCGCGAGTTGGCACAGGTGGCAGCTTGTCCCTGGGCAGCATCTTGATATTCGTGGAAATCCAGACTGCAACTGGCCCCTTAAGGCCGAGGGCCTACCTGGTACGGACAAAGGCTTCTGCCCGGGGAAAACAAAACTCAGCACCCCACGTTCCTGGTCTCAGTTTGCAGAGCTCCGTGGGCACTCTCAAAGCAGCCCGAGTTGGCACAGGTGGCAGCTTGTCCCTGGTCAGCATCTTGATTTTCGTGGAAATCCAGGAGGCTGCCTGCCCTTAAGGACCGTGGGCCTACCTGGTACTGCAAATGCTTCGGCCCAGGGAAACAAAACTCAGCACCCCACATTCCTGGTCTCAGTTTGCAGAGCTCCGTGGGCACTCTCAAAGCAGCACGAGTTGGCACAGAGGGCAGCTTGTCCCTGGGCGGCATCTTGATATACGTGGAAATCCAGGAGGCTGCCTGCCCTAAAGGACCGTGGCCCAACCTGGTACTGCAAATGCTTCTGCCCAGGGAAACAAACCTCAGCACCCCACGTTCCTGGTCTCAGTTTGCAGAGCTCTGTGGGCACTCTCAAAGCAGCACGAGTTGCCACAGGTGGCAGCTTGTCCCTGGGCGGCATCTTGATATTCGTGGAAATCCAGCAGGCAGCCGGCCCTAAAGGACCAAGGGACTACCTGGTACTGCAAATGCTTCTGCCCAGGGAAACAAAACTCAGCACCCCACGTTCCTGGTCTCAGTTTGCAGAGCTCCGTGGGCACTCTCAAAGCAGCGCGAGTTGGCACAGGTGGCAGCTTGTCCCTGGGCGGCATCTTGATATACGTGGAAATCCAGCAGGCAACCGGCTTCCTAGGGCCAAGGGCCTACCTTGTACTGACAAAGGCTTCTCCCTGGGGAAACAAAACCCACCACCCCACATTCCTGGTTTCAGTTTGCAGAGCTCTGTGGGCACTCTCTAAGTAGCCTGAGATGGCACAGGTGGCAGCTTGTCCCTGGGCAGCATCTTGATTTTAGTGGATATCCAGCAGGCAGCCGGCCCCGAAGGGCCGAGGGCCTACCTAGTACTGACAAAGGCTTCTGCCCGGGGAAACAAAACTCAGCACCCCACGTTCCTGGTCTCAGTTTGCAGAGCTCCGTGGGCACTCTCAAAGCAGCACGAGTTGCCACAGGTGGCAGCTTGTCCCTGGGCGGCATCTTGATATTTGTGGAAATCCAGGAGGCTGCCTGCCCTAAAGGACCGACGGCCTACCTGGTGCTGCAAATGCTTCTGCCCAGGGAATCAAAACTCAGCACCCCACAGTCCTGGTCTCAAGTTTGTAGAGCTCCGTGGGCACACTCAAAGCAGCGCGAGTTGGCACAGGTGGCAGCTTGTCCCTGGGCGGCATCTTGATATTCGTGGAAATCCAGCAGTCAGCTTGCCCCTTAGGTCCGAGGGCCTACCTGGTACTGACAAAGGCTTCTGCCCGGGAAAACAAACTAAGCACCCCACATTCCTGGTCTCAGTTTGCAGAGCTCCGTGGGCACTCTCAAAGCAGCCCGAGTTGGCACAGGTGGCAGCTTGTCCCTGGGCAGCATCTTAATTTTCGTGGAAATCCAGGAGGCAGCCTGCTCCTTAGGGCCAAGGGCCCACCTGGTACTGACAAAGGCTTCGGCCCGGTGAAACAAAACCCACCACCCCACGTTCCTGGTCTCAGTTTGCAGAGCTCCATGGGAACACTCAAAGCAGTACGAGTTGGCACAGGTGGCAGCTTTTCCCTGGGCGGCATCTTGATATTCGTGGAAATTCTGCAGGCTGCCTGCCCTTAAGGACCAAGGGCCTACCTAGTACTGACAAAGGCTTCTGCCGGGGGAAACATAACTCAGCACCCCCACAGTCTCTCTCTCAAGTTTGTAGAGCTCTGTGGGCACTCTCAAAGCAGCCCGAGTTGGCACAGGTGGCAGCTTGTCCCTGGGCAGCATCTTGATATTCGTGGAAATCCAGCAGGCAGCCGGCCCCGATGAGCCGAGGGCCTACCTAGTAGTGACTAAGGCTTATGCCCAGGGAAACAAAACTCAGCACCCCACGTTCCTGGTCTCAGTTTGCAGAGCTCTGTGGGCACTCTCAAAGCAGCACGAGTTGCCACAGGTGGCAGCTTGTCCCTGGGCGGCATCTTGATATTTGTGGAAATCCAGGAGGCTGCCTGCCCTAAAGGACCGTGGCCCTACCTGGTACTGCAAATGCTTCTGCCCAGGGAAACAAAACTCAGCACCCCACGTTCCTGGTCTCAGTTTGCAGAGCTCTGTGGGCACTCTCAAAGCAGCACGAGTTGCCACAGGTGGCAGCTTGTCCCTGGGCAGCATCTTGATATTCGTGGAAATCCAGCAGGCTGACAGTCCCTAAAGGACCAAGGGACTACCTGGTACTGCAAATGCTTCTGCCCAGGGAAACAAAACTCAGTACCCCACGTTCCTGGTCTCAGTTTGCAGAGCTCCGTGGGCACTCTCAAAGCAGCGCGAGTTGGCACAGGTGGCAGCTTGTCCCTGGGCGGCATCTTGATATTTGTGGAAATCCAGCAGTCAGCTTGCCCCTTAGGGCCGAGGGCCGACCTAGTACAGAGAAAGACTTCTGCCCAGGGAAACAAAATTCACCAACCCACGTTCCTGGTCTCAGTTTGCAGAGCTCCGTGGGCACTCTCAAAGCAGCACGAGTTGGCACAGGTGGCAGCTTGTCCCTGGGCGGCATCTTGTTATTCGGGGTAATCCAGCCTGCAACCGGCCCCTTAGGGCCGAGGGCCTACCTGGTACTGACAAAGGCTTCTGCCTGGGGAAACAAAACCCACCACCCCACATTCCTGGTTTCAGATTGCAGAGCTCTGTGGGCACTCTCAAAGCAGCCTGAGTTGGCACAGGTGGCAGCTTTTCCCTGGCCGGCAGCTTGATATTCGTGGAAATCCTGCAGGCTGCCTGCCCTTAAGGACCAACTGCCTACCTAGTACTGACAAAGGCTTCTGCCGGCGGAAACATAACTCAGCACCCCACAGTCCTGGTCTCAAGTTTGTAGAGCTCCGTGGGCACACTCAAAGCAGCGCGAGTTGGCACAGGTGGCAGCTTGTCCCTGGGCAGCATCTTGATATTCGTGGAAATCCAGACTGCAACTGGCCCCTTAAGGCCGAGGGCCTACCTGGTACGGACAAAGGCTTCTGCCCGGGGAAAACAAAACTCAGCACCCCACGTTCCTGGTCTCAGTTTGCAGAGCTCCGTGGGCACTCTCAAAGCAGCACGAGTTGGCACAGGTGGCAGCTTGTCCCTGGGCGGCATCTTGTTATTCGGGGTAATCCAGCCTGCAACCGGCCCCTTAGGGCCGAGGGCTTACCTGGTACTGACAAAGGCTTCTGCCCGGGAAAACAAAACTCAGCACCCCACATTCCTGGTCTCAGTTTGCAGAGCTCCGTGGGCACTCTCAAAGCAGCCCGAGTTGGCACAGAGGGCAGCTTATCCCTGGGCGGCATCTTGATATTCGTGGAAATCCAGCAGGCAACCGGCTTCCTAGGGCCAAGGGCCTACCTTGTACTGACAAAGGCTTCTCCCTGGGGAAACAAAACCCACCACCCCACATTCCTGGTTTCAGTTTGCAGAGCTCTGTGGGCACTCTCTAAGTAGCCCGAGTTGGCACAGGTGGCAGCTTGTCCCTGGGCAGCATCTTGATATTCGTGGAAATCCAGCAGGCAGCCGGCCCCGATGGGCCGAGGGCCTACCTAGTAGTGACTAAGGCTTCTGCCCAGGGAAACAAAACTCAGCACCCCACGTTCCTGGTCTCAGTTTGCAGAGCTCTGTGGGCACTCTCAAAGCAGCACGAGTTGCCACAGGTGGCAGCTTGTCCCTGGGCGGCATCTTGATATTCGTGGAAATCCAGGAGGCTGCCTGCCCTAAAGGACCGTGGCCCTACCTGGTACTGCAAATGCTTCTGCCCAGGGAAACAAAACTCAGCACCGCACGTTCCTGGTCTCAGTTTGCAGAGCTCTGTGGGCACTCTCAAAGCAGCACGAGTTGCCACAGGTGGCAGCTTGTCCCTGGGCAGCATCTTGATATTCGTGGAAATCCAGCAGGCTGACAGTCCCTAAAGGACCAAGGGACTACCTGGTACTGCAAATGCTTCTGCCCAGGGAAACAAAACTCAGTACCCCACGTTCCTGGTCTCAGTTTGCAGAGCTCCGTGGGCACTCTCAAAGCAGCGCGAGTTGGCACAGGTGGCAGCTTGTCCCTGGGCGGCATCTTGATATTCGTGGAAATCCAGCAGGCAACCGGCTTCCTAGGGCCAAGGGCCTACCTGGTACTGACAAAGGCTTCTGCCTGGGGAAACAAAACCCACCACCCCACATTCCTGGTTTCAGATTGCAGAGCTCTGTGGGCACTCTCAAAGCAGCCTGAGTTGGCACAGGTGGCAGCTTTTCCCTGGCCGGCAGCTTGATATTCGTGGAAATCCTGCAGGCTGCCTGCCCTTAAGGACCAACTGCCTACCTAGTACTGACAAAGGCTTCTGCCGGCGGAAACATAACTCAGCACCCCACAGTCCTGGTCTCAAGTTTGTAGAGCTCCGTGGGCACACTCAAAGCAGCGCGAGTTGGCACAGGTGGCAGCTTGTCCCTGGGCAGCATCTCGATATTCGTGGAAATCCAGACTGCAACTGGCCCCTTAAGGCCGAGGGCCTACCTGGTACGGACAAAGGCTTCTGCCCGGGAAAACAAAACTCAGCACCCCACGTTCCTGGTCTCAGTTTGCAGAGCTCCGTGGGCACTCTCAAAGCAGCCCGAGTTGGCACAGGTGGCAGCTTGTCCCTGGTCAGCATCTTGATTTTCGTGGAAATCCAGGAGGCTGCCTGCCCTTAAGGACCGTGGGCCTACCTGGTACTGCAAATGCTTCGGCCCAGGGAAACAAAACTCAGCACCCCACATTCCTGGTCTCAGTTTGCAGAGCTCCGTGGGCACTCTCAAAGCAGCACGAGTTGGCACAGAGGGCAGCTTGTCCCTGGGCGGCATCTTGATATACGTGGAAATCCAGGAGGCTGCCTGCCCTAAAGGACCGTGGCCCAACCTGGTACTGCAAATGCTTCTGCCCAGGGAAACAAACCTCAGCACCCCACGTTCCTGGTCTCAGTTTGCAGAGCTCTGTGGGCACTCTCAAAGCAGCACGAGTTGCCACAGGTGGCAGCTTGTCCCTGGGCGGCATCTTGATATTCGTGGAAATCCAGCAGGCAGCCGGCCCTAAAGGACCAAGGGACTACCTGGTACTGCAAATGCTTCTGCCCAGGGAAACAAAACTCAGCACCCCACGTTCCTGGTCTCAGTTTGCAGAGCTCCGTGGGCACTCTCAAAGCAGCGCGAGTTGGCACAGGTGGCAGCTTGTCCCTGGGCGGCATCTTGATATACGTGGAAATCCAGCAGGCAACCGGCTTCCTAGGGCCAAGGGCCTACCTTGTACTGACAAAGGCTTCTCCCTGGGGAAACAAAACCCACCACCCCACATTCCTGGTTTCAGTTTGCAGAGCTCTGTGGGCACTCTCTAAGTAGCCTGAGATGGCACAGGTGGCAGCTTGTCCCTGGGCAGCATCTTGATTTTAGTGGATATCCAGCAGGCAGCCGGCCCCGAAGGGCCGAGGGCCTACCTAGTACTGACAAAGGCTTCTGCCCGGGGAAACAAAACTCAGCACCCCACGTTCCTGGTCTCAGTTTGCAGAGCTCCGTGGGCACTCTCAAAGCAGCACGAGTTGCCACAGGTGGCAGCTTGTCCCTGGGCGGCATCTTGATATTTGTGGAAATCCAGGAGGCTGCCTGCCCTAAAGGACCGACGGCCTACCTGGTGCTGCAAATGCTTCTGCCCAGGGAATCAAAACTCAGCACCCCACAGTCCTGGTCTCAAGTTTGTAGAGCTCCGTGGGCACACTCAAAGCAGCGCGAGTTGGCACAGGTGGCAGCTTGTCCCTGGGCGGCATCTTGATATTCGTGGAAATCCAGCAGTCAGCTTGCCCCTTAGGTCCGAGGGCCTACCTGGTACTGACAAAGGCTTCTGCCCGGGAAAACAAACTAAGCACCCCACATTCCTGGTCTCAGTTTGCAGAGCTCCGTGGGCACTCTCAAAGCAGCCCGAGTTGGCACAGGTGGCAGCTTGTCCCTGGGCAGCATCTTAATTTTCGTGGAAATCCAGGAGGCAGCCTGCTCCTTAGGGCCAAGGGCCCACCTGGTACTGACAAAGGCTTCGGCCCGGTGAAACAAAACCCACCACCCCACGTTCCTGGTCTCAGTTTGCAGAGCTCCATGGGAACACTCAAAGCAGTACGAGTTGGCACAGGTGGCAGCTTTTCCCTGGGCGGCATCTTGATATTCGTGGAAATTCTGCAGGCTGCCTGCCCTTAAGGACCAAGGGCCTACCTAGTACTGACAAAGGCTTCTGCCGGGGGAAACATAACTCAGCACCCCACAGTCCTGGTCTCAAGTTTGTAGAGCTCTGTGGGCACTCTCAAAGCAGCCCGAGTTGGCACAGGTGGCAGCTTGTCCCTGGGCAGCATCTTGATATTCGTGGAAATCCAGCAGGCAGCCGGCCCCGATGAGCCGAGGGCCTACCTAGTAGTGACTAAGGCTTATGCCCAGGGAAACAAAACTCAGCACCCCACGTTCCTGGTCTCAGTTTGCAGAGCTCTGTGGGCACTCTCAAAGCAGCACGAGTTGCCACAGGTGGCAGCTTGTCCCTGGGCGGCATCTTGATATTTGTGGAAATCCAGGAGGCTGCCTGCCCTAAAGGACCGTGGCCCTACCTGGTACTGCAAATGCTTCTGCCCAGGGAAACAAAACTCAGCACCCCACGTTCCTGGTCTCAGTTTGCAGAGCTCTGTGGGCACTCTCAAAGCAGCACGAGTTGCCACAGGTGGCAGCTTGTCCCTGGGCAGCATCTTGATATTCGTGGAAATCCAGCAGGCTGACAGTCCCTAAAGGACCAAGGGACTACCTGGTACTGCAAATGCTTCTGCCCAGGGAAACAAAACTCAGTACCCCACGTTCCTGGTCTCAGTTTGCAGAGCTCCGTGGGCACTCTCAAAGCAGCGCGAGTTGGCACAGGTGGCAGCTTGTCCCTGGGCGGCATCTTGATATTTGTGGAAATCCAGCAGTCAGCTTGCCCCTTAGGGCCGAGGGCCGACCTAGTACAGAGAAAGACTTCTGCCCAGGGAAACAAAATTCACCAACCCACGTTCCTGGTCTCAGTTTGCAGAGCTCCGTGGGCACTCTCAAAGCAGCACGAGTTGGCACAGGTGGCAGCTTGTCCCTGGGCGGCATCTTGTTATTCGGGGTAATCCAGCCTGCAACCGGCCCCTTAGGGCCGAGGGCCTACCTGGTACTGACAAAGGCTTCTGCCCGGGAAAACAAAACTCAGCACCCCACATTCCTGGTCTCAGTTTGCAGAGCTCCGTGGGCACTCTCAAAGCAGCACGAGTTGGCACAGGTGGCAGCTTGTCCCTGGGCGGCATCTTGATATTCGTGGAAATCCAGCAGGCAGCCGGCCCTAAAGGACCAAGGGACTACCTGGTACTGCAAATGCTTCTGCCCAGGGAAACAAAACTCAGCACCCCACGTTCCTGGTCTCAGTTTGCAGAGCTCCGTGGGCACTCTCAAAGCAGCGCGAGTTGGCACAGGTGGCAGCTTGTCCCTGGGCGGCATCTTGATATACGTGGAAATCCAGCAGGCAACCGGCTTCCTAGGGCCAAGGGCCTACCTGGTACAGACAAAGGCTTCTGCCTGGGGAAACAAAATTCACCAAACCACGTTCCTGGTCTCAGTTTGCAGAGCTCTGTGGGCACTCTCAAAGCAGCCTGAGTTGGCACAGGTGGCAGCTTTTCCCTGGCCGGCAGCTTGATATTCGTGGAAATCCAGCAGGCTGCCTGCCCTTAAGGACCAACTGCCTACCTAGTACTGACAAAGGCTTCTGCCGGCGGAAACATAACTCAGCACCCCACAGTCCTGGTCTCAAGTTTGTAGAGCTCCGTGGGCACACTCAAAGCAGCGCGAGTTGGCACAGGTGGCAGCTTGTCCCTGGGCAGCATCTTGATATTCGTGGAAATCCAGACTGCAACCGGCCCCTTAAGGCCGAGGGCCTACCTGGTACGGACAAAGGCTTCTGCCCGGGGAAAACAAAACTCAGCACCCCACGTTCCTGGTCTCAGTTTGCAGAGCTCCGTGGGCACTCTCAAAGCAGCCCGAGTTGGCACAGGTGGCAGCTTGTCCCTGGTCAGCATCTTGATTTTCGTGGAAATCCAGGAGGCTGCCTGCCCTTAAGGACCGTGGGCCTACCTGGTACTGCAAATGCTTCGGCCAGGGAAACAAAACTCAGCACCCCACGTTCCTGGTCTCAGTTTGCAGAGCTCCGTGGGCACTCTCAAAGCAGCACGAGTTGGCACAGGTGGCAGCTTGTCCCTGGGCGGCATCTTGTTATTCGGGGTAATCCAGCCTGCAACCGGCCCCTTAGGGCCGAGGGCCTACCTGGTACTGACAAAGGCTTCTGCCCGGGAAAACAAAACCCACCACCCCACATTCCTGGTCTCAGTTTGCAGAGCTCCGTGGGCACTCTCACAGCAGCACGAGTTGGCACAGAGGGCAGCTTGTCCCTGGGCGGCATCTTGATATACGTGGAAATCCAGGAGGCTGCCTGCCCTAAAGGACCGTGGCCCAACCTGGTACTGCAAATGCTTCTGCCCAGGGAAACAAACCTCAGCACCCCACGTTCCTGGTCTCAGTTTGCAGAGCTCTGTGGGCACTCTCAAAGCAGCACGAGTTGCCACAGGTGCAGCTTGTCCCTGGGCGGCATCTTGATATTCGTGGAAATCCAGCAGGCAGCCGGCCCTAAAGGACCAAGGGACTACCTGGTACTGCAAATGCTTCTGCCCAGGGAAACAAAACTCAGCACCCCACGTTCCTGGTCTCAGTTTGCAGAGCTCCGTGGGCACTCTCAAAGCAGCGCGAGTTGGCACAGGTGGCAGCTTGTCCCTGGGCGGCATCTTGATATACGTGGAAATCCAGCAGGCAACCGGCTTCCTAGGGCCAAGGGCCTATCTTGTACTGACAAAGGCTTCTCCCTGGGGAAACAAAACCCACCACCCCACATTCCTGGTTTCAGTTTGCAGAGCTCTGTGGGCACTCTCTAAGTAGCCTGAGATGGCACAGGTGGCAGCTTGTCCCTGGGCAGCATCTTGATTTTAGTGGATATCCAGCAGGCAGCCGGCCCCGAAGGGCCGAGGGCCTACCTAGTACTGACAAAGGCTTCTGCCCGGGGAAACAAAACTCAGCACCCCACGTTCCTGGTCTCAGTTTGCAGAGCTCTGTGGGCACTCTCAAAGCAGCACGAGTTGCCACAGGTGGCAGCTTGTCCCTGGGCGGCATCTTGATATTTGTGGAAATCCAGGAGGCTGCCTGCCCTAAAGGACCGACGGCCTACCTGGTGCTGCAAATGCTTCTGCCCAGGGAATCAAAACTCAGCACCCCACAGTCCTGGTCTCAAGTTTGTAGAGCTCCGTGGGCACACTCAAAGCAGCGCGAGTTGGCACAGGTGGCAGCTTGTCCCTGGGCGGCATCTTGATATTCGTGGAAATCCAGCAGTCAGCTTGCCCCTTAGGTCCGAGGGCCTACCTGGTACTGACAAAGGCTTCTGCCCGGGAAAACAAACTAAGCACCCCACATTCCTGGTCTCAGTTTGCAGAGCTCCGTGGGCACTCTCAAAGCAGCCCGAGTTGGCACAGGTGGCAGCTTGTCCCTGGGCAGCATCTTAATTTTCGTGGAAATCCAGGAGGCAGCCTGCTCCTTAGGGCCAAGGGCCCACCTGGTACTGACAAAGGCTTCGGCCCGGTGAAACAAAACCCACCACCCCACGTTCCTGGTCTCAGTTTGCAGAGCTCCATGGGAACACTCAAAGCAGTACGAGTTGGCACAGGTGGCAGCTTTTCCCTGGGCGGCATCTTGATATTCGTGGAAATTCTGCAGGCTGCCTGCCCTTAAGGACCAAGGGCCTACCTAGTACTGACAAAGGCTTCTGCCGGGGGAAACATAACTCAGCACCCCACAGTCCTGGTCTCAAGTTTGTAGAGCTCTGTGGGCACTCTCAAAGCAGCCCGAGTTGGCACAGGTGGCAGCTTGTCCCTGGGCAGCATCTTGATATTCGTGGAAATCCAGCAGGCAGCCGGCCCCGATGGGCCGAGGGCCTACCTAGTAGTGACTAAGGCTTATGCCCAGGGAAACAAAACTCAGCACCCCACGTTCCTGGTCTCAGTTTGCAGAGCTCTGTGGGCACTCTCAAAGCAGCACGAGTTGCCACAGGTGGCAGCTTGTCCCTGGGCGGCATCTTGATATTTGTGGAAATCCAGGAGGCTGCCTGCCCTAAAGGACCGTGGCCCTACCTGGTACTGCAAATGCTTCTGCCCAGGGAAACAAAACTCAGCACCCCACGTTCCTGGTCTCAGTTTGCAGAGCTCTGTGGGCACTCTCAAAGCAGCACGAGTTGCCACAGGTGGCAGCTTGTCCCTGGGCAGCATCTTGATATTCGTGGAAATCCAGCAGGCTGACAGTCCCTAAAGGACCAAGGGACTACCTGGTACTGCAAATGCTTCTGCCCAGGGAAAACAAAACTCAGTACCCCACGTTCCTGGTCTCAGTTTGCAGAGCTCCGTGGGCACTCTCAAAGCAGCGCGAGTTGGCACAGGTGGCAGCTTGTCCCTGGGCGGCATCTTGATATTTGTGGAAATCCAGCAGTCAGCTTGCCCCTTAGGGCCGAGGGCCGACCTAGTACAGAGAAAGACTTCTGCCCAGGGAAACAAAATTCACCAACCCACGTTCCTGGTCTCAGTTTGCAGAGCTCCGTGGGCACTCTCAAAGCAGCACGAGTTGGCACAGGTGGCAGCTTGTCCCTGGGCGGCATCTTGTTATTCGGGGTAATCCAGCCTGCAACCGGCCCCTTAGGGCCGAGGGCCTACCTGGTACTGACAAAGGCTTCTGCCCGGGAAAACAAAACTCAGCACCCCACATTCCTGGTCTCAGTTTGCAGAGCTCCGTGGGCACTCTCAAAGCAGCACGAGTTGGCACAGGTGGCAGCTTGTCCCTGGGCGGCATCTTGATATTCGTGGAAATCCAGCAGGCAGCCGGCCCTAAAGGACCAAGGGACTACCTGGTACTGCAAATGCTTCTGCCCAGGGAAACAAAACTCAGCACCCCACGTTCCTGGTCTCAGTTTGCAGAGCTCCGTGGGCACTCTCAAAGCAGCGCGAGTTGGCACAGGTGGCAGCTTGTCCCTGGGCGGCATCTTGATATACGTGGAAATCCAGCAGGCAACCGGCTTCCTAGGGCCAAGGGCCTACCTGGTACAGACAAAGGCTTCTGCCTGGGGAAACAAAATTCACCAAACCACGTTCCTGGTCTCAGTTTGCAGAGCTCTGTGGGCACTCTCAAAGCAGCCTGAGTTGGCACAGGTGGCAGCTTTTCCCTGGCCGGCAGCTTGATATTCGTGGAAATCCAGCAGGCTGCCTGCCCTTAAGGACCAACTGCCTACCTAGTACTGACAAAGGCTTCTGCCGGCGGAAACATAACTCAGCACCCCACAGTCCTGGTCTCAAGTTTGTAGAGCTCCGTGGGCACACTCAAAGCAGCACGAGTTGGCACAGGTGGCAGCTTGTCCCTGGGCAGCATCTTGATATTCGTGGAAATCCAGACTGCAACCGGCCCCTTAAGCCCGAGGGCCTACCTGGTACGGACAAAGGCTTCTGCCCGGGAAAACAAAACTCAGCACCCCACGTTCCTGGTCTCAGTTTGCAGAGCTCTGTGGGCACTCTCAAAGCAGCCCGAGTTGGCACAGGTGGCAGCTTGTCCCCTGGTCAGCATCTTGATTTTCGTGGAAATCCAGGAGGCTGCCTGCCCTTAAGGACCGTGGGCCTACCTGGTACTGCAAATGCTTCGGCCCAGGGAAACAAAACTCAGCACCCCACGTTCCTGGTCTCAGTTTGCAGAGCTCCGTGGGCACTCTCAAAGCAGCACGAGTTGGCACAGGTGGCAGCTTGTCCCTGGGCGGCATCTTGATATTTGTGGAAATCCCGCAGTCAGCCTGCCCCTTAGGGCCGAGGGCCAACCTAGTACAGAGAAAGACTTCTGCCCAGGGAAACAAAATTCACCAACCCACGTTCCTGGTCTCAGTTTGCAGAGCTCCATGGGCACTCTCAAAGCAGCACGAGTTGGCACAGGTGGCAGCTTGTCCCTGGGCGGCATCTTGATATTCGTGGAAATCCAGCAGGCAACCGCCTTCCTAGGGCCAAGGGCCTACCTGGTACTGACAAAGGCTCCTGCCTGGGGAAACA
The DNA here is from genome assembly GCF_015832195.1 of Motacilla alba alba. Taxonomy (NCBI): domain Eukaryota; kingdom Metazoa; phylum Chordata; class Aves; order Passeriformes; family Motacillidae; genus Motacilla; species Motacilla alba. Next base: position 33,728 of record NW_024037291.1, on the reverse strand, counting down.
AAACCCACCAAGCCACATTCCTGGTTTCAGTTTCAAGAGTTCGTTGGGCACTATCTAAGCAGCCCGAGTTGGCACAGGTGGCAGCTTTTCCCTGGGCGGCATCTTGATATTCGTGGAAATCCAGCAGGCTGCCTGCCCTTAAGGACCAAGGGCCTACCTGGTACTGACAAAGGCTTCTGCCCAGGGAAACATAACTCAGCACCACACGGTCCTGGTCTCAAGTTTGTAGAGCTCCGTGGGCACTCTCAAAGCAGCCCGAGTTGGCACAGGTGGCAGCTTGTCCCTGGGCAGCATCTTGATATTCATGGAAATCCAGTAGGCAGCCGGCCCCGAAGGGCCGAGGGCCTACCTAGTACTGACAAAGTCTTCTGCCCAGGGAAACAAAACTCAGCACCCCACGTTCCTGCTCTCAGTTTGCAGAGCTCTGTGGGCACTCTCAAAGCAGCACGAGTTGCCACAGGTGGCAGCTTGTCCCTGGGCGGCATCTTGATTTTCGTGGAAATCCCGGAGGCTGCCTGCCCTAAAGGACCGTGGGCCTACCTGGTACTGCAAACGCTTCTGCCCAGGGAAACAAAACTCAGCACCCCACGTTCCTGGTCTCAGTTTGCAGAGCTCCGTGGGCACTCTCAAAGCAGCGCGAGTTGCCACAGGTGGCAGCTTGTCCTGGGTGGCACTTTGATTTTCAGGGAAATCCAGCAGTCAGCTTGCCACTTAGGGCCGAGGGCCTACCTGGTACTGACAAAGGCTTCTGCCCGGGAAAACAAAACTCAGCACCCCACATTCCTGGTCTCAGTTTGCAGAGCTCCGTGGGCACTCTCAAAGCAGCGCGAGTTGGCACAGGTGGCAGCTTGTCCTGGGCGGCATCTTGATATACGTGGAAATCCAGCAGGCAACCGGCTTTCTAGGGCCAAGGGCCTACCTGGTACTGACAAAGGCTTCTGCCTGGGGAAACAAAACCCACCACCCCACATTCTGGTTTCAGTTTGAAGAGTTCTGTGGGCACCCTCAAAGCAGCCTGAGTGCCACAGGTGGCAGCTTGTCCCTGAGCGGCATCTTAATACTTGTGGAAATCCAGCAGTCAGCCAGCCCCTTAGGGCCGAGGGCCGACCTCGTACAGAGAAAGACTTCTGTCCAGGGAAACAAAATTCACCAACCCACGTTCCTGGTCTCAGTTTGCAGAGCTCCATGGGCACTCTCAAAGCAGCACGAGTTGGCACAGGTGGCAGCTTTTCCCTGGGCGGCATCTTGTTATTCGGGGTAATCCAGCCTGCAACCGGCCCCTTAGGGCCGAGAGCCTCCTGGTAGTGACAAAGGCTTCTGCCCGGGAAAACAAAACTCAGCACCCCACGTTCCTGGTCTCAGTTTACAGAGCTCCGTGGGCACTCTCAAAGCATCCCGAGTTGGCACAGAGGGCAGCTTGTCCCTGGGCGGCATCTTGATATTCGTTGAAATCCAGCAGGCAACCGGCTTCCTAGGGCCAAGGGCCTACCTGGTACTGACAAAGGCTTCTGCCTGGGAAACAAAACCCACCACCCCACATTCCTGGTTTCAGTTTGAAGAGTTCTGTGGGCACTCTCTAAGCAGCCTGAATTGGCACAGGTGGCAGCTTGTCCCTGGGCAGCATCTTGATTTTCGTGGAAATCCAGCAGGCAGCCGGCCCCGAAAGGCCGAGGGCCTACCTAGTACTGACAAAGGCTTCTGCCCAGGGAAACATAACTCAGCACCCCATGTTCCTGGTCTCAGTTTGCAGAGCTCCATGGGAACTCTCAAAGCAGCCCGAGTTGGCACAGGTGGCAGCTTGTCCCTGGCGGCTCTTGATATTCGTGGAAATCCAGCAGGCTGCCTGCCCTAAAGGACCAAGGGCCTACCTAGTACTGACAAAGGCTTCTGCCGGGGAAACATAACTCAGCACCCCACGGTCCTGGTCTCAAGTTTGTAGAGCTCCGTGGGCACTCTCAAAGCAGCGCGAGTTGGCACAGGTAGCAGCTTGTCCCTGGGCGGCATCTTGATAATCGTGGAAATCCAGCAGGCAGCCGGCCCTAAAGGAACAAGGGACTACCTGGTACTGGCAAATGCTTCTGCCCAGGGAAACAAAACTCAGCACCCCACGTTCCTGGTCTCAGTTTGCAGAGCTCCATGGGCACTCTCAAAGCAGCGCGAGTTGCCACAGGTGGCAGCTTGTCCCTGGGCGGCATCTTGATATTTGTGGAAATCCAGCAGTCAGCCAGCCCCTTAGGTCCGAGGGCCGACCTAGTACAGAGAAAGACTTCTGCCCAGGGAAACAAAATTCACCAACCCACGTTCCTGGTCTCAGTTTGCAGAGCTCCGTGGGCACTCTCAAAGCAGCACGAGTTGGCACAGGTGGCAGCTTGTCCCTGGGCGGCATCTTGTTATTCGGGGTAATCCAGCCTGCAACCGGCCCCTTAGGGCCGAGGGCTTACCTGGTACTGACAAAGGCTTCTGCCCGGGAAAACAAAACTCAGCACCCCACATTCCTGGTCTCAGTTTGCAGAGCTCCGTGGGCACTCTCAAAGCAGCCCGAGTTGGCACAGAGGGCAGCTTATCCCTGGGCGGCATCTTGATATTCGTGGAAATCCAGCAGGCAACCGGCTTCCTAGGGCCAAGGGCCTACCTTGTACTGACAAAGGCTTCTCCCTGGGGAAACAAAACCCACCACCCCACATTCCTGGTTTCAGTTTGCAGAGCTCTGTGGGCACTCTCTAAGTAGCCTGAGATGGCACAGGTGGCAGCTTGTCCCTGGGCAGCATCTTGATTTTCGTGGATATCCAGCAGGCAGCCGGCCCCGAAGGGCCGAGGGCCTACCTAGTACTGACAAAGGCTTCTGCCCGGGGAAACAAAACTCAGCACCCCACGTTCCTGGTCTCAGTTTGCAGAGCTCTGTGGGCACTCTCAAAGCAGCACGAGTTGCCACAGGTGGCAGCTTGTCCTGGGCGGCATCTTGATATTTGTGGAAATCCAGGAGGCTGCCTGCCCTAAAGGACCGACGGCCTAACTGGTGCTGCAAATGCTTCTGCCCAGGGAATCAAAACTCAGTACCCCACGTTCCTGGTCTCAGTTTGCAGAGCTCCGTGGGCACTCTCAAAGCAGCGCGAGTTGGCACAGGTGGCAGCTTGTCCCTGGGCGGCATCTTGATATTCGTGGAAATCCAGCAGTCAGCTTGCCCTTAGGTCCGAGGGCCTACCTGGTACTGACAAAGGCTTCTGCCCGGGAAAATAAACTAAGCACCCCACATTCCTGGTCTCAGTTTGCAGAGCTCCGTGGCACTCTCAAAGCAGCCCGAGTTGGCACATATGGCAGCTTGTCCCTGGGCAGCATCTTAATTTTCGTGGAAATCCAGCAGGCAGCCTGCTCCTTAGGGCCAAGGGCCCACCTGGTACTGACAGAGGCTTCGGCCCGGTGAAACAAAACCCACCACCCCACGTTCCTGGTCTCAGTTTGCAGAGCTCCATGGGAACACTCAAAGCAGTACGAGTTGGCACAGGTGGCAGCTTTTCCCTGGGCGGCAGCTTGATATTCGTGGAAATTCTGCAGGCTGCCTGCCCTTAAGGACCAAGGGCCTACCTAGTACTGACAAAGGCTTCTGCCGGGGGAAACATAACTCAGCACCCCACAGTCCTGGTCTCAAGTTTGTAGAGCTCTGTGGGCACTCTCAAAGCAGCCCGAGTTGGCACAGGTGGCAGCTTGTCCCTGGGCAGCATCTTGATATTCGTGAAAAATCCAGCAGGCAGCCGGCCCCGATGGCCGAGGGCCTACCTAGTAGTGACTAAGGCTTATGCCCAGGGAAACAAAACTCAGCACCCCACGTTCCTGGTCTCAGTTTGCAGAGCTCTGTGGGCACTCTCAAAGCAGCACGAGTTGCCACAGGTGGCAGCTTGTCCCTGGGCGGCATCTTGATATTCGTGGAAATCCAGGAGGCTGCCTGCCCTAAAGGACCGTGGCCCTACCTGGTACTGCAATGCTTCTGCCCAGGGAAACAAAACTCAGCACCCCACGTTCCTGGTCTCAGTTTGCAGAGCTCTGTGGGCACTCTCAAAGCAGCACGAGTTGCCACAGGTGGCAGCTTGTCCCTGGGCAGCATCTTGATATTCGTGGAAATCCAGCAGGCTGACAGTCCCTAAAGGACCAAGGGACTACCTGGTACTGCAAATGCTTCTGCCCAGGGAAACAAAACTCAGTACCCCCACGTTCCTGGTCTCCAGTTTGCAGAGCTCCGTGGCACTCTCAAAGCAGCGCGAGTTGGCACAGGTGGCAGCTTGTCCCTGGGCGGCATCTTGATATTCGTGGAAATCCAGCAGTCACAGCTTGCCCCTTAGGGCCGAGGGCCGACCTAGTACAGAGAAAGACTTCTGCCGAGGGAAACAAAATTCACCAACCCACGTTCCTGGTCTCAGTTTGCAGAGCTCCGTGGGCACTCTCAAAGCAGCACGAGTTGGCACAGGTGGCAGCTTGTCCCTGGGCGGCATCTTGTTATTCGGGGTAATCCAGCCTGCAACCGGCCCCTTAGGGCCGAGGGCCTACCTGGTACTGACAAAGGCTTCTGCCCGGGAAAACAAAACTCAGCACCCACATTCCTGGTCTCAGTTTGCAGAGCTCCGTGGGCACTCTCAAAGCAGCCCGAGTTGGCACAGAGGGCAGCTTGTCCCTGGGCGGCATCTTGATTTTCGTGGAAATCCAGGAGGCTGCCTGCCCTAAAGGACCGTGGCCCAACCTGGTACTGCAAATGCTTCTGCCCAGGGAAACAAACCACAGCACCCCACGTTCCTGGTCTCATTTTGCAGAGCTCTGTGGGCACTCTCAAAGCAGCACGAGTTGCCACAGGTGGCAGCTTGTCCCTGGGCGGCATCTTGATATTCGTGGAAATCCAGCAGGCAGCCGGCCCTAAAGGACCAAGGGACTACCTGGTACTGCAAATGCTTCTGCCCAGGGAAACAAAACTCAGCACCCCACGTTCCTGGTCTCAGTTTGCAGAGCTCCGTGGGCACTCTCAAAGCAGCGCGAGTTGGCACAGGTGGCAGCTTGTCCCTGGGCGGCATCTTGATATACGTGGAAATCCAGCAGGCAACCGGCTTCCTAGGGCCAAGGGCCTACCTGGTACTGACAAAGGCTTCTGCCTGGGGAAACAAAACGCACCACACCACATTCCTGGTTTCAGTTTGCAGAGCTCTGTGGGCACTCTCAAAGCAGCCTGAGTTGGCACAGGTGGCAGCTTTTCCCTGGCCGGCAGCTTGATATTCGTGGAAATCCTGCAGGCTGCCTGCCCTTAAGGACCAACTGCCTACCTAGTACTGACAAAGGCTTCTGCCGGCGGAAACATAACTCAGCACCCCACAGTCCTGGTCTCAAGTTTGTAGAGCTCCGTGGGCACACTCAAAGCAGCGCGAGTTGGCACAGGTGGCAGCTTGTCCCTGGGCAGCATCTTGATATTCGTGGAAATCCAGACTGCAACCGGCCCCTTAAGGCCGAGGGCCTACCTGGTACGGACAAAGGCTTCTGCCCGGGAAAACAAAACTCAGCACCCCACGTTCCTGGTCTCAGTTTGCAGAGCTCCGTGGGCACTCTCAAAGCAGCACGAGTTGGCACAGAGGGCAGCTTGTCCCTGGGCGGCATCTTGATATACGTGGAAATCCAGGAGGCTGCCTGCCCTAAAGGACCGTGGCCCAACCTGGTACTGCAAATGCTTCTGCCCAGGGAAACAAACCTCAGCACCCCACGTTCCTGGTCTCAGTTTGCAGAGCTCTGTGGGCACTCTCAAAGCAGCACGAGTTGCCACAGGTGGCAGCTTGTCCCTGGGCGGCATCTTGATATTCGGGGAAATCCAGCAGGCAGCCGGCCCTAAAGGACCAAGGGACTACCTGGTACTGCAAATGCTTCTGCCCAGGGAAACAAAACTCAGCACCCCACGTTCCTGGTCTCAGTTTGCAGAGCTCCGTGGGCACTCTCAAAGCAGCGCGAGTTGGCACAGGTGGCAGCTTGTCCCTGGGCGGCATCTTGATATACGTGGAAATCCAGCAGGCAACCGGCTTCCTAGGGCCAAGGGCCTACCTTGTACTGACAAAGGCTTCTCCCTGGGGAAACAAAACCCACCACCCCACATTCCTGGTTTCAGTTTGCAGAGCTCTGTGGGCACTCTCTAAGTAGCCTGAGATGGCACAGGTGGCAGCTTGTCCCTGGGCAGCATCTTGATTTTAGTGGATATCCAGCAGGCAGCCGGCCCCGAAGGGCCGAGGGCCTACCTAGTACTGACAAAGGCTTCTGCCCGGGGAAACAAAACTCAGCACCCCACGTTCCTGGTCTCAGTTTGCAGAGCTCCGTGGGCACTCTCAAAGCAGCACGAGTTGCCACAGGTGGCAGCTTGTCCCTGGGCGGCATCTTGATATTTGTGGAAATCCAGGAGGCTGCCTGCCCTAAAGGACCGACGGCCTACCTGGTGCTGCAAATGCTTCTGCCCAGGGAATCAAAACTCAGCACCCCACAGTCCTGGTCTCAAGTTTGTAGAGCTCCGTGGGCACACTCAAAGCAGCGCGAGTTGGCACAGGTGGCAGCTTGTCCCTGGGCGGCATCTTGATATTCGTGGAAATCCAGCAGTCAGCTTGCCCCTTAGGTCCGAGGGCCTACCTGGTACTGACAAAGGCTTCTGCCCGGGAAAACAAACTAAGCACCCCACATTCCTGGTCTCAGTTTGCAGAGCTCCGTGGGCACTCTCAAAGCAGCCCGAGTTGGCACAGGTGGCAGCTTGTCCCTGGCAGCATCTTAATTTTCGTGGAAATCCAGGAGGCAGCCTGCTCCTTAGGGCCAAGGGCCCACCTGGTACTGACAAAGGCTTCGGCCCGGTGAAACAAAACCCACCACCCCACGTTCCTGGTCTCAGTTTGCAGAGCTCCATGGGAACACTCAAAGCAGTACGAGTTGGCACAGGTGGCAGCTTTTCCCTGGGCGGCATCTTGATATTCGTGGAAATTCTGCAGGCTGCCTGCCCTTAAGGACCAAGGGCCTACCTAGTACTGACAAAGGCTTCTGCCGGGGGAAACATAACTCAGCACCCCACAGTCCTGGTCTCAAGTTTGTAGAGCTCTGTGGGCACTCTCAAAGCAGCCCGAGTTGGCACAGGTGGCAGCTTGTCCCTGGGCAGCATCTTGATATTCGTGGAAATCCAGCAGGCAGCCGGCCCCGATGAGCCGAGGGCCTACCTAGTAGTGACTAAGGCTTATGCCCAGGGAAACAAAACTCAGCACCCCACGTTCCTGGTCTCAGTTTGCAGAGCTCTGTGGGCACTCTCAAAGCAGCACGAGTTGCCACAGGTGGCAGCTTGTCCCTGGGCGGCATCTTGATATTTGTGGAAATCCAGGAGGCTGCCTGCCCTAAAGGACCGTGGCCCTACCTGGTACTGCAAATGCTTCTGCCCAGGGAAACAAAACTCAGCACCCCACGTTCCTGGTCTCAGTTTGCAGAGCTCTGTGGGCACTCTCAAAGCAGCACGAGTTGCCACAGGTGGCAGCTTGTCCCTGGGCAGCATCTTGATATTCGTGGAAATCCAGCAGGCTGACAGTCCCTAAAGGACCAAGGGACTACCTGGTACTGCAAATGCTTCTGCCCAGGGAAACAAAACTCAGTACCCCACGTTCCTGGTCTCAGTTTGCAGAGCTCCGTGGGCACTCTCAAAGCAGCGCGAGTTGGCACAGGTGGCAGCTTGTCCCTGGGCGGCATCTTGATATTTGTGGAAATCCAGCAGTCAGCTTGCCCCTTAGGGCCGAGGGCCGACCTAGTACAGAGAAAGACTTCTGCCCAGGGAAACAAAATTCACCAACCCACGTTCCTGGTCTCAGTTTGCAGAGCTCCGTGGGCACTCTCAAAGCAGCACGAGTTGGCACAGGTGGCAGCTTGTCCCTGGGCGGCATCTTGTTATTCGGGGTAATCCAGCCTGCAACCGGCCCCTTAGGGCCGAGGGCCTACCTGGTACTGACAAAGGCTTCTGCCTGGGGAAACAAAACCCACCACCCCACATTCCTGGTTTCAGATTGCAGAGCTCTGTGGGCACTCTCAAAGCAGCCTGAGTTGGCACAGGTGGCAGCTTTTCCCTGGCCGGCAGCTTGATATTCGTGGAAATCCTGCAGGCTGCCTGCCCTTAAGGACCAACTGCCTACCTAGTACTGACAAAGGCTTCTGCCGGCGGAAACATAACTCAGCACCCCACAGTCCTGGTCTCAAGTTTGTAGAGCTCCGTGGGCACACTCAAAGCAGCGCGAGTTGGCACAGGTGGCAGCTTGTCCCTGGGCAGCATCTTGATATTCGTGGAAATCCAGACTGCAACTGGCCCCTTAAGGCCGAGGGCCTACCTGGTACGGACAAAGGCTTCTGCCCGGGAAAACAAAACTCAGCACCCCACGTTCCTGGTCTCAGTTTGCAGAGCTCCGTGGGCACTCTCAAAGCAGCACGAGTTGGCACAGGTGGCAGCTTGTCCCTGGGCGGCATCTTGTTATTCGGGGTAATCCAGCCTGCAACCGGCCCCTTAGGGCCGAGGGCTTACCTGGTACTGACAAAGGCTTCTGCCCGGGAAAACAAAACTCAGCACCCCACATTCCTGGTCTCAGTTTGCAGAGCTCCGTGGGCACTCTCAAAGCAGCCCGAGTTGGCACAGAGGGCAGCTTATCCCTGGGCGGCATCTTGATATTCGTGGAAATCCAGCAGGCAACCGGCTTCCTAGGGCCAAGGGCCTACCTTGTACTGACAAAGGCTTCTCCCTGGGGAAACAAAACCCACCACCCCACATTCCTGGTTTCAGTTTGCAGAGCTCTGTGGGCACTCTCTAAGTAGCCCGAGTTGGCACAGGTGGCAGCTTGTCCCTGGGCAGCATCTTGATATTCGTGGAAATCCAGCAGGCAGCCGGCCCCGATGGGCCGAGGGCCTACCTAGTAGTGACTAAGGCTTCTGCCCAGGGAAACAAAACTCAGCACCCCACGTTCCTGGTCTCAGTTTGCAGAGCTCTGTGGGCACTCTCAAAGCAGCACGAGTTGCCACAGGTGGCAGCTTGTCCCTGGGCGGCATCTTGATATTCGTGGAAATCCAGGAGGCTGCCTGCCCTAAAGGACCGTGGCCCTACCTGGTACTGCAAATGCTTCTGCCCAGGGAAACAAAACTCAGCACCGCACGTTCCTGGTCTCAGTTTGCAGAGCTCTGTGGGCACTCTCAAAGCAGCACGAGTTGCCACAGGTGGCAGCTTGTCCCTGGGCAGCATCTTGATATTCGTGGAAATCCAGCAGGCTGACAGTCCCTAAAGGACCAAGGGACTACCTGGTACTGCAAATGCTTCTGCCCAGGGAAACAAAACTCAGTACCCCACGTTCCTGGTCTCAGTTTGCAGAGCTCCGTGGGCACTCTCAAAGCAGCGCGAGTTGGCACAGGTGGCAGCTTGTCCCTGGGCGGCATCTTGATATTCGTGGAAATCCAGCAGGCAACCGGCTTCCTAGGGCCAAGGGCCTACCTGGTACTGACAAAGGCTTCTGCCTGGGGAAACAAAACCCACCACCCCACATTCCTGGTTTCAGATTGCAGAGCTCTGTGGGCACTCTCAAAGCAGCCTGAGTTGGCACAGGTGGCAGCTTTTCCCTGGCCGGCAGCTTGATATTCGTGGAAATCCTGCAGGCTGCCTGCCCTTAAGGACCAACTGCCTACCTAGTACTGACAAAGGCTTCTGCCGGCGGAAACATAACTCAGCACCCCACAGTCCTGGTCTCAAGTTTGTAGAGCTCCGTGGGCACACTCAAAGCAGCGCGAGTTGGCACAGGTGGCAGCTTGTCCCTGGGCAGCATCTCGATATTCGTGGAAATCCAGACTGCAACTGGCCCCTTAAGGCCGAGGGCCTACCTGGTACGGACAAAGGCTTCTGCCCGGGAAAACAAAACTCAGCACCCCACGTTCCTGGTCTCAGTTTGCAGAGCTCCGTGGGCACTCTCAAAGCAGCCCGAGTTGGCACAGGTGGCAGCTTGTCCCTGGTCAGCATCTTGATTTTCGTGGAAATCCAGGAGGCTGCCTGCCCTTAAGGACCGTGGGCCTACCTGGTACTGCAAATGCTTCGGCCCAGGGAAACAAAACTCAGCACCCCACATTCCTGGTCTCAGTTTGCAGAGCTCCGTGGGCACTCTCAAAGCAGCACGAGTTGGCACAGAGGGCAGCTTGTCCCTGGGCGGCATCTTGATATACGTGGAAATCCAGGAGGCTGCCTGCCCTAAAGGACCGTGGCCCAACCTGGTACTGCAAATGCTTCTGCCCAGGGAAACAAACCTCAGCACCCCACGTTCCTGGTCTCAGTTTGCAGAGCTCTGTGGGCACTCTCAAAGCAGCACGAGTTGCCACAGGTGGCAGCTTGTCCCTGGGCGGCATCTTGATATTCGTGGAAATCCAGCAGGCAGCCGGCCCTAAAGGACCAAGGGACTACCTGGTACTGCAAATGCTTCTGCCCAGGGAAACAAAACTCAGCACCCCACGTTCCTGGTCTCAGTTTGCAGAGCTCCGTGGGCACTCTCAAAGCAGCGCGAGTTGGCACAGGTGGCAGCTTGTCCCTGGGCGGCATCTTGATATACGTGGAAATCCAGCAGGCAACCGGCTTCCTAGGGCCAAGGGCCTACCTTGTACTGACAAAGGCTTCTCCCTGGGGAAACAAAACCCACCACCCCACATTCCTGGTTTCAGTTTGCAGAGCTCTGTGGGCACTCTCTAAGTAGCCTGAGATGGCACAGGTGGCAGCTTGTCCCTGGGCAGCATCTTGATTTTAGTGGATATCCAGCAGGCAGCCGGCCCCGAAGGGCCGAGGGCCTACCTAGTACTGACAAAGGCTTCTGCCCGGGGAAACAAAACTCAGCACCCCACGTTCCTGGTCTCAGTTTGCAGAGCTCCGTGGGCACTCTCAAAGCAGCACGAGTTGCCACAGGTGGCAGCTTGTCCCTGGGCGGCATCTTGATATTTGTGGAAATCCAGGAGGCTGCCTGCCCTAAAGGACCGACGGCCTACCTGGTGCTGCAAATGCTTCTGCCCAGGGAATCAAAACTCAGCACCCCACAGTCCTGGTCTCAAGTTTGTAGAGCTCCGTGGGCACACTCAAAGCAGCGCGAGTTGGCACAGGTGGCAGCTTGTCCCTGGGCGGCATCTTGATATTCGTGGAAATCCAGCAGTCAGCTTGCCCCTTAGGTCCGAGGGCCTACCTGGTACTGACAAAGGCTTCTGCCCGGGAAAACAAACTAAGCACCCCACATTCCTGGTCTCAGTTTGCAGAGCTCCGTGGGCACTCTCAAAGCAGCCCGAGTTGGCACAGGTGGCAGCTTGTCCCTGGGCAGCATCTTAATTTTCGTGGAAATCCAGGAGGCAGCCTGCTCCTTAGGGCCAAGGGCCCACCTGGTACTGACAAAGGCTTCGGCCCGGTGAAACAAAACCCACCACCCCACGTTCCTGGTCTCAGTTTGCAGAGCTCCATGGGAACACTCAAAGCAGTACGAGTTGGCACAGGTGGCAGCTTTTCCCTGGGCGGCATCTTGATATTCGTGGAAATTCTGCAGGCTGCCTGCCCTTAAGGACCAAGGGCCTACCTAGTACTGACAAAGGCTTCTGCCGGGGGAAACATAACTCAGCACCCCACAGTCCTGGTCTCAAGTTTGTAGAGCTCTGTGGGCACTCTCAAAGCAGCCCGAGTTGGCACAGGTGGCAGCTTGTCCCTGGGCAGCATCTTGATATTCGTGGAAATCCAGCAGGCAGCCGGCCCCGATGAGCCGAGGGCCTACCTAGTAGTGACTAAGGCTTATGCCCAGGGAAACAAAACTCAGCACCCCACGTTCCTGGTCTCAGTTTGCAGAGCTCTGTGGGCACTCTCAAAGCAGCACGAGTTGCCACAGGTGGCAGCTTGTCCCTGGGCGGCATCTTGATATTTGTGGAAATCCAGGAGGCTGCCTGCCCTAAAGGACCGTGGCCCTACCTGGTACTGCAAATGCTTCTGCCCAGGGAAACAAAACTCAGCACCCCACGTTCCTGGTCTCAGTTTGCAGAGCTCTGTGGGCACTCTCAAAGCAGCACGAGTTGCCACAGGTGGCAGCTTGTCCCTGGGCAGCATCTTGATATTCGTGGAAATCCAGCAGGCTGACAGTCCCTAAAGGACCAAGGGACTACCTGGTACTGCAAATGCTTCTGCCCAGGGAAACAAAACTCAGTACCCCACGTTCCTGGTCTCAGTTTGCAGAGCTCCGTGGGCACTCTCAAAGCAGCGCGAGTTGGCACAGGTGGCAGCTTGTCCCTGGGCGGCATCTTGATATTTGTGGAAATCCAGCAGTCAGCTTGCCCCTTAGGGCCGAGGGCCGACCTAGTACAGAGAAAGACTTCTGCCCAGGGAAACAAAATTCACCAACCCACGTTCCTGGTCTCAGTTTGCAGAGCTCCGTGGGCACTCTCAAAGCAGCACGAGTTGGCACAGGTGGCAGCTTGTCCCTGGGCGGCATCTTGTTATTCGGGGTAATCCAGCCTGCAACCGGCCCCTTAGGGCCGAGGGCCTACCTGGTACTGACAAAGGCTTCTGCCCGGGAAAACAAAACTCAGCACCCCACATTCCTGGTCTCAGTTTGCAGAGCTCCGTGGGCACTCTCAAAGCAGCACGAGTTGGCACAGGTGGCAGCTTGTCCCTGGGCGGCATCTTGATATTCGTGGAAATCCAGCAGGCAGCCGGCCCTAAAGGACCAAGGGACTACCTGGTACTGCAAATGCTTCTGCCCAGGGAAACAAAACTCAGCACCCCACGTTCCTGGTCTCAGTTTGCAGAGCTCCGTGGGCACTCTCAAAGCAGCGCGAGTTGGCACAGGTGGCAGCTTGTCCCTGGGCGGCATCTTGATATACGTGGAAATCCAGCAGGCAACCGGCTTCCTAGGGCCAAGGGCCTACCTGGTACAGACAAAGGCTTCTGCCTGGGGAAACAAAATTCACCAAACCACGTTCCTGGTCTCAGTTTGCAGAGCTCTGTGGGCACTCTCAAAGCAGCCTGAGTTGGCACAGGTGGCAGCTTTTCCCTGGCCGGCAGCTTGATATTCGTGGAAATCCAGCAGGCTGCCTGCCCTTAAGGACCAACTGCCTACCTAGTACTGACAAAGGCTTCTGCCGGCGGAAACATAACTCAGCACCCCACAGTCCTGGTCTCAAGTTTGTAGAGCTCCGTGGGCACACTCAAAGCAGCGCGAGTTGGCACAGGTGGCAGCTTGTCCCTGGGCAGCATCTTGATATTCGTGGAAATCCAGACTGCAACCGGCCCCTTAAGGCCGAGGGCCTACCTGGTACGGACAAAGGCTTCTGCCCGGGAAAACAAAACTCAGCACCCCACGTTCCTGGTCTCAGTTTGCAGAGCTCCGTGGGCACTCTCAAAGCAGCCCGAGTTGGCACAGGTGGCAGCTTGTCCCTGGTCAGCATCTTGATTTTCGTGGAAATCCAGGAGGCTGCCTGCCCTTAAGGACCGTGGGCCTACCTGGTACTGCAAATGCTTCGGCCCAGGGAAACAAAACTCAGCACCCCACGTTCCTGGTCTCAGTTTGCAGAGCTCCGTGGGCACTCTCAAAGCAGCACGAGTTGGCACAGGTGGCAGCTTGTCCCTGGGCGGCATCTTGTTATTCGGGGTAATCCAGCCTGCAACCGGCCCCTTAGGGCCGAGGGCCTACCTGGTACTGACAAAGGCTTCTGCCCGGGAAAACAAAACCCACCACCCCACATTCCTGGTCTCAGTTTGCAGAGCTCCGTGGGCACTCTCACAGCAGCACGAGTTGGCACAGAGGGCAGCTTGTCCCTGGGCGGCATCTTGATATACGTGGAAATCCAGGAGGCTGCCTGCCCTAAAGGACCGTGGCCCAACCTGGTACTGCAAATGCTTCTGCCCAGGGAAACAAACCTCAGCACCCCACGTTCCTGGTCTCAGTTTGCAGAGCTCTGTGGGCACTCTCAAAGCAGCACGAGTTGCCACAGGTGGCAGCTTGTCCCTGGGCGGCATCTTGATATTCGTGGAAATCCAGCAGGCAGCCGGCCCTAAAGGACCAAGGGACTACCTGGTACTGCAAATGCTTCTGCCCAGGGAAACAAAACTCAGCACCCCACGTTCCTGGTCTCAGTTTGCAGAGCTCCGTGGGCACTCTCAAAGCAGCGCGAGTTGGCACAGGTGGCAGCTTGTCCCTGGGCGGCATCTTGATATACGTGGAAATCCAGCAGGCAACCGGCTTCCTAGGGCCAAGGGCCTATCTTGTACTGACAAAGGCTTCTCCCTGGGGAAACAAAACCCACCACCCCACATTCCTGGTTTCAGTTTGCAGAGCTCTGTGGGCACTCTCTAAGTAGCCTGAGATGGCACAGGTGGCAGCTTGTCCCTGGGCAGCATCTTGATTTTAGTGGATATCCAGCAGGCAGCCGGCCCCGAAGGGCCGAGGGCCTACCTAGTACTGACAAAGGCTTCTGCCCGGGGAAACAAAACTCAGCACCCCACGTTCCTGGTCTCAGTTTGCAGAGCTCTGTGGGCACTCTCAAAGCAGCACGAGTTGCCACAGGTGGCAGCTTGTCCCTGGGCGGCATCTTGATATTTGTGGAAATCCAGGAGGCTGCCTGCCCTAAAGGACCGACGGCCTACCTGGTGCTGCAAATGCTTCTGCCCAGGGAATCAAAACTCAGCACCCCACAGTCCTGGTCTCAAGTTTGTAGAGCTCCGTGGGCACACTCAAAGCAGCGCGAGTTGGCACAGGTGGCAGCTTGTCCCTGGGCGGCATCTTGATATTCGTGGAAATCCAGCAGTCAGCTTGCCCCTTAGGTCCGAGGGCCTACCTGGTACTGACAAAGGCTTCTGCCCGGGAAAACAAACTAAGCACCCCACATTCCTGGTCTCAGTTTGCAGAGCTCCGTGGGCACTCTCAAAGCAGCCCGAGTTGGCACAGGTGGCAGCTTGTCCCTGGGCAGCATCTTAATTTTCGTGGAAATCCAGGAGGCAGCCTGCTCCTTAGGGCCAAGGGCCCACCTGGTACTGACAAAGGCTTCGGCCCGGTGAAACAAAACCCACCACCCCACGTTCCTGGTCTCAGTTTGCAGAGCTCCATGGGAACACTCAAAGCAGTACGAGTTGGCACAGGTGGCAGCTTTTCCCTGGGCGGCATCTTGATATTCGTGGAAATTCTGCAGGCTGCCTGCCCTTAAGGACCAAGGGCCTACCTAGTACTGACAAAGGCTTCTGCCGGGGGAAACATAACTCAGCACCCCACAGTCCTGGTCTCAAGTTTGTAGAGCTCTGTGGGCACTCTCAAAGCAGCCCGAGTTGGCACAGGTGGCAGCTTGTCCCTGGGCAGCATCTTGATATTCGTGGAAATCCAGCAGGCAGCCGGCCCCGATGGGCCGAGGGCCTACCTAGTAGTGACTAAGGCTTATGCCCAGGGAAACAAAACTCAGCACCCCACGTTCCTGGTCTCAGTTTGCAGAGCTCTGTGGGCACTCTCAAAGCAGCACGAGTTGCCACAGGTGGCAGCTTGTCCCTGGGCGGCATCTTGATATTTGTGGAAATCCAGGAGGCTGCCTGCCCTAAAGGACCGTGGCCCTACCTGGTACTGCAAATGCTTCTGCCCAGGGAAACAAAACTCAGCACCCCACGTTCCTGGTCTCAGTTTGCAGAGCTCTGTGGGCACTCTCAAAGCAGCACGAGTTGCCACAGGTGGCAGCTTGTCCCTGGGCAGCATCTTGATATTCGTGGAAATCCAGCAGGCTGACAGTCCCTAAAGGACCAAGGGACTACCTGGTACTGCAAATGCTTCTGCCCAGGGAAACAAAACTCAGTACCCCACGTTCCTGGTCTCAGTTTGCAGAGCTCCGTGGGCACTCTCAAAGCAGCGCGAGTTGGCACAGGTGGCAGCTTGTCCCTGGGCGGCATCTTGATATTTGTGGAAATCCAGCAGTCAGCTTGCCCCTTAGGGCCGAGGGCCGACCTAGTACAGAGAAAGACTTCTGCCCAGGGAAACAAAATTCACCAACCCACGTTCCTGGTCTCAGTTTGCAGAGCTCCGTGGGCACTCTCAAAGCAGCACGAGTTGGCACAGGTGGCAGCTTGTCCCTGGGCGGCATCTTGTTATTCGGGGTAATCCAGCCTGCAACCGGCCCCTTAGGGCCGAGGGCCTACCTGGTACTGACAAAGGCTTCTGCCCGGGAAAACAAAACTCAGCACCCCACATTCCTGGTCTCAGTTTGCAGAGCTCCGTGGGCACTCTCAAAGCAGCACGAGTTGGCACAGGTGGCAGCTTGTCCCTGGGCGGCATCTTGATATTCGTGGAAATCCAGCAGGCAGCCGGCCCTAAAGGACCAAGGGACTACCTGGTACTGCAAATGCTTCTGCCCAGGGAAACAAAACTCAGCACCCCACGTTCCTGGTCTCAGTTTGCAGAGCTCCGTGGGCACTCTCAAAGCAGCGCGAGTTGGCACAGGTGGCAGCTTGTCCCTGGGCGGCATCTTGATATACGTGGAAATCCAGCAGGCAACCGGCTTCCTAGGGCCAAGGGCCTACCTGGTACAGACAAAGGCTTCTGCCTGGGGAAACAAAATTCACCAAACCACGTTCCTGGTCTCAGTTTGCAGAGCTCTGTGGGCACTCTCAAAGCAGCCTGAGTTGGCACAGGTGGCAGCTTTTCCCTGGCCGGCAGCTTGATATTCGTGGAAATCCAGCAGGCTGCCTGCCCTTAAGGACCAACTGCCTACCTAGTACTGACAAAGGCTTCTGCCGGCGGAAACATAACTCAGCACCCCACAGTCCTGGTCTCAAGTTTGTAGAGCTCCGTGGGCACACTCAAAGCAGCACGAGTTGGCACAGGTGGCAGCTTGTCCCTGGGCAGCATCTTGATATTCGTGGAAATCCAGACTGCAACCGGCCCCTTAAGCCCGAGGGCCTACCTGGTACGGACAAAGGCTTCTGCCCGGGAAAACAAAACTCAGCACCCCACGTTCCTGGTCTCAGTTTGCAGAGCTCTGTGGGCACTCTCAAAGCAGCCCGAGTTGGCACAGGTGGCAGCTTGTCCCTGGTCAGCATCTTGATTTTCGTGGAAATCCAGGAGGCTGCCTGCCCTTAAGGACCGTGGGCCTACCTGGTACTGCAAATGCTTCGGCCCAGGGAAACAAAACTCAGCACCCCACGTTCCTGGTCTCAGTTTGCAGAGCTCCGTGGGCACTCTCAAAGCAGCACGAGTTGGCACAGGTGGCAGCTTGTCCCTGGGCGGCATCTTGATATTTGTGGAAATCCCGCAGTCAGCCTGCCCCTTAGGGCCGAGGGCCAACCTAGTACAGAGAAAGACTTCTGCCCAGGGAAACAAAATTCACCAACCCACGTTCCTGGTCTCAGTTTGCAGAGCTCCATGGGCACTCTCAAAGCAGCACGAGTTGGCACAGGTGGCAGCTTGTCCCTGGGCGGCATCTTGATATTCGTGGAAATCCAGCAGGCAACCGCCTTCCTAGGGCCAAGGGCCTACCTGGTACTGACAAAGGCTCCTGCCTGGGGAAACAAAACCCACCAAGCCACATTCCTGGTTTCAGTTTCAAGAGTTCGTTGGGCACTATCTAAGCAGCCCGAGTTGGCACAGGTGGCAGCTTTTCCCTGGGCGGCATCTTGATATTCGTGGAAATCCAGCAGGCTGCCTGCCCTTAAGGACCAAGGGCCTACCTGGTACTGACAAAGGCTTCTGCCCAGGGAAACATAACTCAGCACCACACGGTCCTGGTCTCAAGTTTGTAGAGCTCCGTGGGCACTCTCAAAGCAGCCCGAGTTGGCACAGGTGGCAGCTTGTCCCTGGGCAGCATCTTGATATTCATGGAAATCCAGTAGGCAGCCGGCCCCGAAGGGCCGAGGGCCTACCTAGTACTGACAAAGTCTTCTGCCCAGGGAAACAAAACTCAGCACCCCACGTTCCTGCTCTCAGTTTGCAGAGCTCTGTGGGCACTCTCAAAGCAGCACGAGTTGCCACAGGTGGCAGCTTGTCCCTGGGCGGCATCTTGATTTTCGTGGAAATCCCGGAGGCTGCCTGCCCTAAAGGACCGTGGGCCTACCTGGTACTGCAAACGCTTCTGCCCAGGGAAACAAAACTCAGCACCCCACGTTCCTGGTCTCAGTTTGCAGAGCTCCGTGGGCACTCTCAAAGCAGCGCGAGTTGCCACAGGTGGCAGCTTGTCCCTGGGTGGCACTTTGATTTTCAGGGAAATCCAGCAGTCAGCTTGCCACTTAGGGCCGAGGGCCTACCTGGTACTGACAAAGGCTTCTGCCCGGGAAAACAAAACTCAGCACCCCACATTCCTGGTCTCAGTTTGCAGAGCTCCGTGGGCACTCTCAAAGCAGCGCGAGTTGGCACAGGTGGCAGCTTGTCCCTGGGCGGCATCTTGATATACGTGGAAATCCAGCAGGCAACCGGCTTTCTAGGGCCAAGGGCCTACCTGGTACTGACAAAGGCTTCTGCCTGGGGAAACAAAACCCACCACCCCACATTCCTGGTTTCAGTTTGAAGAGTTCTGTGGGCACCCTCAAAGCAGCCTGAGTTGCCACAGGTGGCAGCTTGTCCCTGAGCGGCATCTTAATACTTGTGGAAATCCAGCAGTCAGCCAGCCCCTTAGGGCCGAGGGCCGACCTCGTACAGAGAAAGACTTCTGTCCAGGGAAACAAAATTCACCAACCCACGTTCCTGGTCTCAGTTTGCAGAGCTCCATGGGCACTCTCAAAGCAGCACGAGTTGGCACAGGTGGCAGCTTTTCCCTGGGCGGCATCTTGTTATTCGGGGTAATCCAGCCTGCAACCGGCCCCTTAGGGCCGAGAGCCTACCTGGTAGTGACAAAGGCTTCTGCCCGGGAAAACAAAACTCAGCACCCCACGTTCCTGGTCTCAGTTTACAGAGCTCCGTGGGCACTCTCAAAGCATCCCGAGTTGGCACAGAGGGCAGCTTGTCCCTGGGCGGCATCTTGATATTCGTTGAAATCCAGCAGGCAACCGGCTTCCTAGGGCCAAGGGCCTACCTGGTACTGACAAAGGCTTCTGCCTGGGGAAACAAAACCCACCACCCCACATTCCTGGTTTCAGTTTGAAGAGTTCTGTGGGCACTCTCTAAGCAGCCTGAATTGGCACAGGTGGCAGCTTGTCCCTGGGCAGCATCTTGATTTTCGTGGAAATCCAGCAGGCAGCCGGCCCCGAAAGGCCGAGGGCCTACCTAGTACTGACAAAGGCTTCTGCCCAGGGAAACATAACTCAGCACCCCATGTTCCTGGTCTCAGTTTGCAGAGCTCCATGGGAACTCTCAAAGCAGCCCGAGTTGGCACAGGTGGCAGCTTGTCCCTGGGCGGCATCTTGATATTCGTGGAAATCCAGCAGGCTGCCTGCCCTAAAGGACCAAGGGCCTACCTAGTACTGACAAAGGCTTCTGCCGGGGGAAACATAACTCAGCACCCCACGGTCCTGGTCTCAAGTTTGTAGAGCTCCGTGGGCACTCTCAAAGCAGCGCGAGTTGGCACAGGTAGCAGCTTGTCCCTGGGCGGCATCTTGATATTCGTGGAAATCCAGCAGGCAGCCGGCCCTAAAGGAACAAGGGACTACCTGGTACTGCAAATGCTTCTGCCCAGGGAAACAAAACTCAGCACCCCACGTTCCTGGTCTCAGTTTGCAGAGCTCCATGGGCACTCTCAAAGCAGCGCGAGTTGCCACAGGTGGCAGCTTGTCCCTGGGCGGCATCTTGATATTTGTGGAAATCCAGCAGTCAGCCAGCCCCTTAGGTCCGAGGGCCGACCTAGTACAGAGAAAGACTTCTGCCCAGGGAAACAAAATTCACCAACCCACGTTCCTGGTCTCAGTTTGCAGAGCTCCGTGGGCACTCTCAAAGCAGCACGAGTTGGCACAGGTGGCAGCTTGTCCCTGGGCGGCATCTTGTTATTCGGGGTAATCCAGCCTGCAACCGGCCCCTTAGGGCCGAGGGCTTACCTGGTACTGACAAAGGCTTCTGCCCGGGAAAACAAAACTCAGCACCCCACATTCCTGGTCTCAGTTTGCAGAGCTCCGTGGGCACTCTCAAAGCAGCCCGAGTTGGCACAGAGGGCAGCTTATCCCTGGGCGGCATCTTGATATTCGTGGAAATCCAGCAGGGCAACCGGCTTCCTAGGGCCAAGGGCCTACCTTGTACTGACAAAGGCTTCTCCCTGGGGAAACAAAACCCACCACCCCACATTCCTGGTTTCAGTTTGCAGAGCTCTGTGGGCACTCTCTAAGTAGCCTGAGATGGCACAGGTGGCAGCTTGTCCCTGGGCAAGCATCTTGATTTTCGTGGATATCCAGCAGGCAGCCGGCCCCCGAAGGGCCGAGGGCCTACCTAGTACTGACAAAGGCTTCTGCCCGGGGAAACAAAACTCAGCACCCCACGTTCCTGGTCTCAGTTTGCAGAGCTCTGTGGGCACTCTCAAAGCAGCACGAGTTGCCACAGGTGGCAGCTTGTCCCTGGGCGGCATCTTGATATTTGTGGAAATCCAGGAGGCTGCCTGCCCTAAAGGACCGACGGCCTAACTGGTGCTGCAAATGCTTCTGCCCAGGGAATCAAAACTCAGTACCCCACGTTCCTGGTCTCAGTTTGCAGAGCTCCGTGGGCACTCTCAAAGCAGCGCGAGTTGGCACAGGTGGCAGCTTGTCCCTGGGCGGCATCTTGATATTCGTGGAAATCCAGCAGTCAGCTTGCCCCTTAGGTCCGAGGGCCTACCTGGTACTGACAAAGGCTTCTGCCCGGGAAAATAAACTAAGCACCCCACATTCCTGGTCTCAGTTTGCAGAGCTCCGTGGGCACTCTCAAAGCAGCCCGAGTTGGCACATATGGCAGCTTGTCCCTGGGCAGCATCTTAATTTTCGTGGAAATCCAGCAGGCAGCCTGCTCCTTAGGGCCAAGGGCCCACCTGGTACTGACAGAGGCTTCGGCCCGGTGAAACAAAACCCACCACCCCACGTTCCTGGTCTCAGTTTGCAGAGCTCCATGGGAACACTCAAAGCAGTACGAGTTGGCACAGGTGGCAGCTTTTCCCTGGGCGGCAGCTTGATATTCGTGGAAATTCTGCAGGCTGCCTGCCCTTAAGGACCAAGGGCCTACCTAGTACTGACAAAGGCTTCTGCCGGGGGAAACATAACTCAGCACCCCACAGTCCTGGTCTCAAGTTTGTAGAGCTCTGTGGGCACTCTCAAAGCAGCCCGAGTTGGCACAGGTGGCAGCTTGTCCCTGGGCAGCATCTTGATATTCGTGAAAATCCAGCAGGCAGCCGGCCCCGATGGGCCGAGGGCCTACCTAGTAGTGACTAAGGCTTATGCCCAGGGAAACAAAACTCAGCACCCCACGTTCCTGGTCTCAGTTTGCAGAGCTCTGTGGGCACTCTCAAAGCAGCACGAGTTGCCACAGGTGGCAGCTTGTCCCTGGGCGGCATCTTGATATTCGTGGAAATCCAGGAGGCTGCCTGCCCTAAAGGACCGTGGCCCTACCTGGTACTGCAAATGCTTCTGCCCAGGGAAACAAAACTCAGCACCCCACGTTCCTGGTCTCAGTTTGCAGAGCTCTGTGGGCACTCTCAAAGCAGCACGAGTTGCCACAGGTGGCAGCTTGTCCCTGGGCAGCATCTTGATATTCGTGGAAATCCAGCAGGCTGACAGTCCCTAAAGGACCAAGGGACTACCTGGTACTGCAAATGCTTCTGCCCAGGGAAACAAAACTCAGTACCCCACGTTCCTGGTCTCAGTTTGCAGAGCTCCGTGGGCACTCTCAAAGCAGCGCGAGTTGGCACAGGTGGCAGCTTGTCCCTGGGCGGCATCTTGATATTCGTGGAAATCCAGCAGTCAGCTTGCCCCTTAGGGCCGAGGGCCGACCTAGTACAGAGAAAGACTTCTGCCGAGGGAAACAAAATTCACCAACCCACGTTCCTGGTCTCAGTTTGCAGAGCTCCGTGGGCACTCTCAAAGCAGCACGAGTTGGCACAGGTGGCAGCTTGTCCCTGGGCGGCATCTTGTTATTCGGGGTAATCCAGCCTGCAACCGGCCCCTTAGGGCCGAGGGCCTACCTGGTACTGACAAAGGCTTCTGCCCGGGAAAACAAAACTCAGCACCCCACATTCCTGGTCTCAGTTTGCAGAGCTCCGTGGGCACTCTCAAAGCAGCCCGAGTTGGCACAGAGGGCAGCTTGTCCCTGGGCGGCATCTTGATTTTCGTGGAAATCCAGGAGGCTGCCTGCCCTAAAGGACCGTGGCCCAACCTGGTACTGCAAATGCTTCTGCCCAGGGAAACAAACCACAGCACCCCACGTTCCTGGTCTCATTTTGCAGAGCTCTGTGGGCACTCTCAAAGCAGCACGAGTTGCCACAGGTGGCAGCTTGTCCCTGGGCGGCATCTTGATATTCGTGGAAATCCAGCAGGCAGCCGGCCCTAAAGGACCAAGGGACTACCTGGTACTGCAAATGCTTCTGCCCAGGGAAACAAAACTCAGCACCCCACGTTCCTGGTCTCAGTTTGCAGAGCTCCGTGGGCACTCTCAAAGCAGCGCGAGTTGGCACAGGTGGCAGCTTGTCCCTGGGCGGCATCTTGATATACGTGGAAATCCAGCAGGCAACCGGCTTCCTAGGGCCAAGGGCCTACCTGGTACTGACAAAGGCTTCTGCCTGGGGGAAACAAAACGCACCACACCACATTCCTGGTTTCAGTTTGCAGAGCTCTGTGGGCACTCTCAAAGCAGCCTGAGTTGGCACAGGTGGCAGCTTTTCCCTGGCCGGCAGCTTGATATTCGTGGAAATCCTGCAGGCTGCCTGCCCTTAAGGACCAACTGCCTACCTAGTACTGACAAAGGCTTCTGCCGGCGGAAACATAACTCAGCACCCCACAGTCCTGGTCTCAAGTTTGTAGAGCTCCGTGGGCACACTCAAAGCAGCGCGAGTTGGCACAGGTGGCAGCTTGTCCCTGGGCAGCATCTTGATATTCGTGGAAATCCAGACTGCAACCGGCCCCTTAAGGCCGAGGGCCTACCTGGTACGGACAAAGGCTTCTGCCCGGGAAAACAAAACTCAGCACCCCACGTTCCTGGTCTCAGTTTGCAGAGCTCCGTGGGCACTCTCAAAGCAGCCCGAGTTGGCACAGGTGGCAGCTTGTCCCTGGTCAGCATCTTGATTTTCGTGGAAATCCAGGAGGCTGCCTGCCCTTAAGGACCGTGGGCCTACCTGGTACTGCAAATGCTTCGGCCCAGGGAAACAAAACTCAGCACCCCACGTTCCTGGTCTCAGTTTGCAGAGCTCCGTGGGCACTCTCAAAGCAGCACGAGTTGGCACAGGTGGCAGCTTGTCCCTGGGCGGCATCTTGTTATTCGGGGTAATCCAGCCTGCAACCGGCCCCTTAGGGCCGAGGGCCTACCTGGTACTGACAAAGGCTTCTGCCCGGAAAAACAAAACCCACCACCCCACATTCCTGGTCTCAGTTTGCAGAGCTCCGTGGGCACTCTCAAAGCAGCACGAGTTGGCACAGGTGGCAGCTTGTCCCTGGGCGGCATCTTGATATACGTGGAAATCCAGCAGGCAACCGGCTTCCTAGGGCCAAGGGCCTACCTTGTACTGACAAAGGCTTCTCCCTGGGGAAACAAAACCCACCACCCCACATTCCTGGTTTCAGTTTGCAGAGCTCTGTGGGCACTCTCTAAGTAGCTTGAGATGGCACAGGTGGCAGCTTGTCCCTGGGCAGCATCTTGATTTTAGTGGATATCCAGCAGGCAGCCGGCCCCGAAGGGCCGAGGGCCTACCTAGTACTGACAAAGGCTTCTGCCCGGGGAAACAAAACTCAGCACCCCACGTTCCTGGTCTCAGTTTGCAGAGCTCTGTGGGCACTCTCAAAGCAGCACGAGTTGCCACAGGTGGCAGCTTGTCCCTGGGCGGCATCTTGATATTTGTGGAAATCCAGGAGGCTGCCTGCCCTAAAGGACCGACGGCCTACCTGGTGCTGCAAATGCTTCTGCCCAGGGAATCAAAACTCAGCACCCCACAGTCCTGGTCTCAAGTTTGTAGAGCTCCGTGGGCACACTCAAAGCAGCGCGAGTTGGCACAGGTGGCAGCTTGTCCCTGGGCGGCATCTTGATATTCGTGGAAATCCAGCAGTCAGCTTGCCCCTTAGGTCCGAGGGCCTACCTGGTACTGACAAAGGCTTCTGCCCGGGAAAACAAACTAAGCACCCCACATTCCTGGTCTCAGTTTGCAGAGCTCCGTGGGCACTCTCAAAGCAGCCCGAGTTGGCACAGGTGGCAGCTTGTCCCTGGCAGCATCTTAATTTTCGTGGAAATCCAGGAGGCAGCCTGCTCCTTAGGGCCAAGGGCCCACCTGGTACTGACAAAGGCTTCGGCCCGGTGAAACAAAACCCACCACCCCACGTTCCTGGTCTCAGTTTGCAGAGCTCCATGGGAACACTCAAAGCAGTACGAGTTGGCACAGGTGGCAGCTTTTCCCTGGGCGGCAGCTTGATATTCGTGGAAATTCTGCAGGCTGCCTGCCCTTAAGGACCAAGGGCCTACCTAGTACTGACAAAGGCTTCTGCCCAGGGAAACATAACTCAGCACCCCACAGTCCTGGTCTCAAGTTTGTAGAGCTCTGTGGGCACTCTCAAAGCAGCCCGAGTTGGCACAGGTGGCAGCTTGTCCCTGGGCAGCATCTTGATATTCGTGGAAATCCAGCAGGCAGCCGGCCCCGATGGGCCGAGGGCCTACCTAGTAGTGACTAAGGCTTATGCCCAGGGAAACAAAACTCAGCACCCCACGTTCCTGGTCTCAGTTTGCAGAGCTCTGTGGGCACTCTCAAAGCAGCACGAGTTGCCACAGGTGGCAGCTTGTCCCTGGGCGGCATCTTGATATTTGTGGAAATCCAGGAGGCTGCCTGCCCTAAAGGACCGTGGCCCTACCTGGTACTGCAAATGCTTCTGCCCAGGGAAACAAAACTCAGCACCCCACGTTCCTGGTCTCAGTTTGCAGAGCTCTGTGGGCACTCTCAAAGCAGCACGAGTTGGCACAGGTGGCAGCTTGTCCCTGGGCAGCATCTTGATATTCGTGGAAATCCAGCAGGCTGACAGTCCCTAAAGGACCAAGGGACTACCTGGTACTGCAAATGCTTCTGCCCAGGGAAACAAAACTCAGTACCCCACGTTCCTGGTCTCAGTTTGCAGAGCTCCGTGGGCACTCTCAAAGCAGCGCGAGTTGGCACAGGTGGCAGCTTGTCCCTGGGCGGCATCTTGATATTCGTGGAAATCCAGCAGTCAGCTTGCCCCTTAGGGCCGAGGGCCGACCTAGTACAGAGAAAGACTTCTGCCGAGGGAAACAAAATTCACCAACCCACGTTCCTGGTCTCAGTTTGCAGAGCTCCGTGGGCACTCTCAAAGCAGCACGAGTTGGCACAGGTGGCAGCTTGTCCCTGGGCGGCATCTTGTTATTCGGGGTAATCCAGCCTGCAACCGGCCCCTTAGGGCCGAGGGCCTACCTGGTACTGACAAAGGCTTCTGCCCGGGAAAACAAAACTCAGCACCCCACATTCCTGGTCTCAGTTTGCAGAGCTCCGTGGGCACTCTCAAAGCAGCCCGAGTTGGCACAGAGGGCAGCTTGTCCCTGGGCGGCATCTTGATATACGTGGAAATCCAGGAGGCTGCCTGCCCTAAAGGACCGTGGCCCAACCTGGTACTGCAAATGCTTCTGCCCAGGGAAACAAACCTCAGCACCCCACGTTCCTGGTCTCAGTTTGCAGAGCTCTGTGGGCACTCTCAAAGCAGCACGAGTTGGCACAGGTGGCAGCTTGTCCCTGGGCGGCATCTTGATATTCGTGGAAATCCAGCAGGCAGCCGGCCCTAAAGGACCAAGGGACTACCTGGTACTGCAAATGCTTCTGCCCAGGGAAACAAAACTCAGCACCCCACGTTCCTGGTCTCAGTTTGCAGAGCTCCGTGGGCACTCTCAAAGCAGTGCGAGTTGGCACAGGTGGCAGCTTGTCCCTGGGCGGCATCTTGATATACGTGGAAATCCAGCAGGCAACCGGCTTCCTAGGGCCAAGGGCCTACCTGGTACAGACAAAGGCTTCTGCCTGGGGAAACAAAATTCACCAAACCACGTTCCTGGTCTCAGTTTGCAGAGCTCTGTGGGCACTCTCAAAGCAGCCTGAGTTGGCACAGGTGGCAGCTTTTCCCTGGCCGGCAGCTTGATATTCGTGGAAATCCAGCAGGCTGCCTGCCCTTAAGGACCAACTGCCTACCTAGTACTGACAAAGGCTTCTGCCGGCGGAAACATAACTCAGCACCCCACAGTCCTGGTCTCAAGTTTGTAGAGCTCCGTGGGCACACTCAAAGCAGCGCGAGTTGGCACAGGTGGCAGCTTGTCCCTGGGCAGCATCTTGATATTCGTGGAAATCCAGACTGCAACCGGCCCCTTAAGGCCGAGGGCCTACCTGGTACGGACAAAGGCTTCTGCCCGGGAAAACAAAACTCAGCACCCCACGTTCCTGGTCTCAGTTTGCAGAGCTCTGTGGGCACTCTCAAAGCAGCCCGAGTTGGCACAGGTGGCAGCTTGTCCCTGGTCAGCATCTTGATTTTCGTGGAAATCCAGGAGGCTGCCTGCCCTTAAGGACCGTGGGCCTACCTGGTACTGCAAATGCTTCGGCCCAGGGAAACAAAACTCAGCACCCCACGTTCCTGGTCTCAGTTTGCAGAGCTCCGTGGGCACTCTCAAAGCAGCACGAGTTGGCACAGGTGGCAGCTTGTCCCTGGGCGGCATCTTGTTATTCGGGGTAATCCAGCCTGCAACCGGCCCCTTAGGGCCGAGGGCCTACCTGGTACTGACAAAGGCTTCTGCCCGGGAAAACAAAACCCACCACCCCACATTCCTGGTCTCAGTTTGCAGAGCTCCGTGGGCACTCTCAAAGCAGCACGAGTTGGCACAGAGGGCAGCTTGTCCCTGGGCGGCATCTTGATATTTGTGGAAATCCAGGAGGCTGCCTGCCCTAAAGGACCGTGGCCCAACCTGGTACTGCAAATGCTTCTGCCCAGGGAAACAAACCTCAGCACCCCACGTTCCTGGTCTCATTTTGCAGAGCTCTGTGGGCACTCTCAAAGCAGCACGAGTTGCCACAGGTGGCAGCTTGTCCCTGGGCGGCATCTTGATATTCGTGGAAATCCAGCAGGCAGCCGGCCCTAAAGGACCAAGGGACTACCTGGTACTGCAAATGCTTCTGCCCAGGGAAACAAAACTCAGCACCCCACGTTCCTGGTCTCAGTTTGCAGAGCTCCGTGGGCACTCTCAAAGCAGCGCGAGTTGGCACAGGTGGCAGCTTGTCCCTGGGCGGCATCTTGATATACGTGGAAATCCAGCAGGCAACCGGCTTCCTAGGGCCAAGGGCCTACCTGGTACTGACAAAGGCTTCTGCCTGGGGAAACAAAACCCACCACCCCACATTCCTGGTTTCAGTTTGCAGAGCTCTGTGGGCACTCTCAAAGCAGCCTGAGTTGGCACAGGTGGCAGCTTTTCCCTGGCCGGCAGCTTGATATTCGTGGAAATCCAGCAGGCTGCCTGCCCTTAAGGACCAACTGCCTACCTAGTACTGACAAAGGCTTCTGCCGGCGGAAACATAACTCAGCACCCCACAGTCCTGGTCTCAAGTTTGTAGAGCTCCGTGGGCACACTCAAAGCAGCGCGAGTTGGCACAGGTGGCAGCTTGTCCCTGGGCAGCATCTTGATATTCGTGGAAATCCAGACTGCAACCGGCCCCTTAGGGCCGAGGGCCTACCTGGTACGGACAAAGGCTTCTGCCCGGGAAAACAAAACTCAGCACCCCACGTTCCTGGTCTCAGTTTGCAGAGCTCCGTGGGCACTCTCAAAGCAGCCCGAGTTGGCACAGGTGGCAGCTTGTCCCTGGTCAGCATCTTGATTTTCGTGGAAATCCAGGAGGCTGCCTGACCATAAGGACCGTGGGCCTACCTGGTACTGCAAATGCTTCGGCCCAGGGAAAAAAAACTCAGCACCCCACGTTCCTGGTCTCAGTTTGCAGAGCTCCGTGGGCACTCTCAAAGCATCCCGAGCTGGCACAGGTGGCAGCTTGTCCCTGGGCGGCATCTTGATATTTGTGGAAATCCCGCAGTCAGCCTGCCCCTTAGGGCCGAGGGCCAACCTAGTACAGAGAAAGACTTCTGCCCAGGGAAACAAAATTCACCAACCCACATTCCTGGTCTCAGTTTGCAGAGCTCCATGGGCACTCTCAAAGCAGCACGAGTTGCCACAGGTGGCAGCTTGTCCCTGGGCGGCATCTTGATATTCGTGGAAATCCAGCAGGCAACCGCCTTCCTAGGGCCAAGGGCCTACCTGGTACTGACAAAGGCTCCTGCCTGGGGAAACAAAACCCACCACCCCACATTCCTGGTTTCAGTTTCAAGAGTTCGTTGGGCACTATCTAAGCAGCCCGAGTTGGCACAGGTGGCAGCTTTTCCCTGGGCGGCATCTTGATATTCGTGGAAATCCAGCAGGCTGCCTGCCCTTAAGGACCAAGGGAGTACCTGGTACTGACAAAGGCTTCTGCCGGGGGAAACATAACTCAGCACCCCACGGCCCTGGTCTCAGTTTGTAGAGCTCCGTGGGCACTCTCAAAGCAGCACGAGTTGCCACAGGTGTCAGCTTGTCCCTGGGCAGCATCTTGATTTTCGTGGATATCCAGCAGGCAGCCGGCCCCGAAAGGGCCGAGGGCCTACCTAGTACTGACAAAGTCTTCTGCCCAGGGAAACAAAACTCAGCACCCCACGTTCCTGGTCTCAGTTTGCAGAGCTCTGTGGGCACTCTCAAAGCAGCGCGAGTTGGCACAGGTGGCAGCTTGTCCCTGGGCGGCATCTTGATATTTGTGGAAATCCCGCAGTCAGCCTGCCCCTTAGGGCCGAGGGCCGACCTAGTACAGAGAAAGACTTCTGCCCAGGGAAACAAAATTCACCAACCCACGTTCCTGGTCTCAGTTTGCAGAGCTCTGTGGGCACTCTCAAAGCAGCACGAGTTGGCACAGGTGGCAGCTTGTCCCTGGGCGGCATCTTGTTATTCGGGGTAATCCAGCCTACAACCGGCCCCTAGGGCCGAGGGCCTACCTGGTAATGACAAAGGCTTCTGCCCGGGAAAACAAAACTAAGCACCCCACATTCCTGGTCTCAGTTTGCAGAGCTCCGTGGGCACTCTCAAAGCAGCCTGAGTTGGCACAGGTGGCAGCTTGTCCCTGGGCAGCATCTTGATTTTCGTGGAAATCCAGCAGGCAGCCTGCTCCTTAGGGCCATGGGCCCACCTGGTACTGACAGAGGCTTCGGCCCGGTGAAACAAAACCCACCACCCCACGTTCCTGGTCTCAGTTTGCAGAGCTCCATGGGAACTCTCAAAGCAGAACGAGTTGGCACAGGTGGCAGCTTTTCCCTGGGTGGCATCTTGATATTCGTGGAAATCCAGCAGGATGCCTGCCCTTAAGGACCAAGGGCCTACCTAGTACTGACAAAGGCTTCTGCCCAGGGAAACATAACTCAGCACCCCACGGCCCTGGTCTCAAGTTTGTAGAGCTCCGTGGGCACTCTCAAAGCAGCCCGAGTTGGCACAGGTGGCAGCTTGTCCCTGGGCAGCATCTTGATATTCGTGGAAATCCAGCAGGCCGCCGGCCCCGAAGGCCCGAGGGCCTACCTAGTACTGACAAAGTCTTCTGCCCAGGGCAACAAAACTCAGCACCCCACGTTCCTGGTCTCAGTTTGCAGAGCTCTGTGGGCACTCTCAAAGCAGCACGAGTTGCCACAGGTGGCAGCTTGTCCCTGGGCGGCATCTTGATATACGTGGAAATCCAGCAGGCAACCGGCTTCCTAGGGCCAAGGGCCTACCTGGTACTGACAAAGGCTTCTGCCTGGGGAAACAAAACGCACCACCCCACATTCCTGGTTTCAGTTTGCAGAGCTCTGTGGGCACTCTCAAAGCAGCCTGAGTTGGCACAGGTGGCAGCTTTTCCCTGGCCGGCAGCTTGATATTCGTGGAAATCCAGCAGGCTGCCTGCGCCTTAGGGCCGAGGGCCAAGCTAGTACAGAGAAAGACTTCTGCCCAGGGAAACAAAATTCACCAACCCCACGTTCCTGGTCTCAGTTTGCAGAGCTCCGTGGGCACTCTCAAAGCAGCACGAGTTGGCACAGGTGGCAGCTTGTCCCTGGTCAGCATCTTGATTTTCGTGGAAATCCAGGAGGCTGCCTGCCCTAAAGGACCGTGGGCCTACCTGGTACTGCAAATGCTTCGGCCCAGGGAAACAAAACTCAGCACCCCACGTTCCTGGTCTCAGTTTGCAGAGCTCCGTGGGCACTCTCAAAGCATCCCGAGCTGGCACAGGTGGCAGCTTGTCCCTGGGCGGCATCTTGATATTTGTGGAAATCCCGCAGTCAGCCTGCCCCTTAGGGCCGAGGGCCAACCTAGTACAGAGAAAGACTTCTGCCCAGGGAAACAAAATTCACCAACCCACGTTCCTGGTCTCAGTTTGCAGAGCTCCATGGGCACTCTCAAAGCAGCACGAGTTGCCACAGGTGGCAGCTTGTCCCTGGGCGGCATCTTGATATTCGTGGAAATCCAGCAGGCAACCGCCTTCCTAGGGCCAAGGGCCTACCTGGTACTGACAAAGGCTCCTGCCTGGGGAAACAAAACCCACCACCCCACATTCCTGGTTTCAGTTTCAAGAGTTCGTTGGGCACTATCTAAGCAGCGCGAGTTGGCACAGGTGGCAGCTTTTCCCTGGGCGGCATCTTGATATTCGTGGAAATCCAGCAGGCTGCCTGCACTTAAGGACCAAGGGACTACCTGGTACTGACAAAGGCTTCTGCCCAGGGAAACATAACTCAGCACCCCACGGCCCTGGTCTCAGTTTGTAGAGCTCCGTGGGCACTCTCAAAGCAGCCCGAGTTGGCACAGGTGGCAGCTTTTCCCTGGGCAGTATCTTGATATTCGTGGAAATCCAGCAGGCAGCCGGCCCCGAAGGGCCGAGGGCCTACCTAGTACTGACAAAGTCTTCTGCCCAGGGAAACAAAACTCAGCACCCCACGTTCCTGGTCTCAGTTTGCAGAGCTCCGTGGGCATTCTCAAAGCAGCACGAGTTGCCACAGGTGGCAGCTTGTCCCTGGGCGGCATCTTGATTTTCGTGGATATCCAGCAGGCAGCCGGCCCCGAAGGGCCGAGGGCCGACCTAGTACTGACAAAGTCTTCTGCCCAGGGAAACAAAACTCAGCACCCCACGTTCCTGGTCTCAGTTTGCAGAGCTCCGTGGGCATTCTCAAAGCAGCACGAGTTGCCACAGGTGGCAGCTTGTCCCTGGGCAGCATCTTGATTTTCGTGGATATCCAGCAGGCAGCCGGCCCCGAAAGGGCCGAGGGCCTACCTAGTACTGACAAAGTCTTCTGCCCAAGGAAACAAAACTCAGCACCCCACGTTCCTGGTCTCAGTTTGCAGAGCTCTGTGGGCACTCTCAAAGCAGCGCGAGTTGGCACAGGTGGCAGCTTGTCCCTGGGCGGCATCTTGATATTTGTGAAAATCCCGCAGTCAGCCTGCCCCTTAGGGCCGAGGGCCGACCTAGTACAGAGAAAGACTTCTGCCCAGGGAAACAAAATTCACCAACCCACGTTCCTGGTCTCAGTTTGCAGAGCTCCGTGGGCACTCTCAAAGCAGCACGAGTTGGCACAGGTGGCAGCTTGTCCCTGGGCGGCATCTTGTTATTCGGGGTAATCCAGCCTACAACCGGCCCCTAGGGCCGAGGGCCTACCTGGTAATGACAAAGGCTTCTGCCCGGGAAAACAAAACTAAGCACCCCACATTCCTGGTCTCAGTTTGCAGAGCTCCGTGGGCACTCTCAAAGCAGCCTGAGTTGGCACAGGTGGCAGCTTGTCCCTGGGCAGCATCTTGATTTTCGTGGAAATCCAGCAGGCAGCCTGCTCCTTAGGGCCATGGGCCCACCTGGTACTGACAGAGGCTTCGGCCCGGTGAAACAAAACCCACCACCCCACGTTCCTGGTCTCAGTTTGCAGAGCTCCATGGGAACTCTCAAAGCAGAACAAGTTGGCACAGGTGGCAGCTTTTCCCTGGGTGGCATCTTGATATTCGTGGAAATCCAGCAGGCTGCCTGCCCTTAAGGACCAAGGGCCTACCTAGTACTGACAAAGGCTTCTGCCCAGGGAAACATAACTCAGCACCCCACGGCCCTGGTCTCAAGTTTGTAGAGCTCCGTGGGCACTCTCAAAGCAGCCCGAGTTGGCACAGGTGGCAGCTTGTCCCTGGGCAGCATCTTGATATTCGTGGAAATCCAGCAGGCCGCCGGCCCCGAAGGCCCGAGGGCCTACCTAGTACTGACAAAGTCTTCTGCCCAGGGCAACAAAACTCAGCACCCCACGTTCCTGGTCTCAGTTTGCAGAGCTCCGTGGGCACTCTCAAAGCATCCCGAGCTGGCACAGGTGGCAGCTTGTCCCTGGGCGGCATCTTGATATTTGTGGAAATCCCGCAGTCAGCCTGCGCCTTAGGGCCGAGGGCCAAGCTAGTACAGAGAAAGACTTCTGCCCAGGGAAACAAAATTCACCACCCCACGTTCCTGGTCTCAGTTTGCAGAGCTCCGTGGGCACTCTCCAAGCAGCGCGAGTTGGCACAGGTGGCAGCTTGTCCCTGGGCGGCATCTTGATATTTGTGGAAATCCCGCAGTCAGCCTGCCCCTTAGGGCCGAGGGCCGACCTAGTACAGAGAAAGACTTCTGCCCAGGGAAACAAAATTCACCAACCCACGTTCCTGGTCTCAGTTTGCAGAGCTCCGTGGGCACTCTCAAAGCAGCACGAGTTGGCACAGGTGGCAGCTTGTCCCTGGGCGGCATCTTGTTATTCGGGGTAGTCCAGCCTACAACCGGCCCCTTAGGGCCGAGGGCCTACCTGGTACTGACATAGGCTTCTGCCCGGGAAAACAAAACTAAGCACCCCACATTCCTGGTCTCAGTTTGCAGAGCTCCGTGGGCACTCTCAAAGCAGCACGAGTTGGCACAGGTGGCAGCTTGTCCCTGGGCAGCATCTTGATTTTCGTGGAAATCCAGCAGGCTGCCTGCCCTTAAGGACCAAGGACCTACCTAGTTCTGACAAAGGCTTCTGCCCAGGGAAACATAACTCAGCACCCCACGGCCCTGGTCTCAAGTTTGTAGAGCTCCGTGGGCACTCTCAAAGCAGCCCGAGTTGGCACAGGTGGCAGCTTGTCCCTGGGCAGCATCTTGATATTCGTGGAAATCCAGCAGGCCGCCGGCCCCGAAGGCTCGAGGGCCTACCTAGTACTGACAGAGTCTTCTGCCCAGGGAAACAAAACT
Source organism: Motacilla alba alba (assembly GCF_015832195.1). Lineage (NCBI taxonomy): Eukaryota > Metazoa > Chordata > Aves > Passeriformes > Motacillidae > Motacilla > Motacilla alba. Next base: position 326 of record NW_024037291.1, on the reverse strand, counting down.
CAGTACCCCACGTTCCTGGTCTCAGTTTGCAGAGCTCTGTGGGCACTCTCAAAGCAGCACGAGTTGCCACAGGTGGCAGCTTGTCCCTGGGCGGCATCTTGATATTCGTGGAAATCCAGGAGGCTGCCTGCCCTAACGGACCGTGGGCCTACCTGGTACTGCAAATGCTTCTGCCCAGGGAAACAAAACTCAGCACCCCACGTTCCTGGTCACAGTTTGCAGAGCTCCGTGGGCACTCTCAAAGCATCCCGAGCTGGCACAGGTGGCAGCTTGTCCCTGAGCGGCATCTTGATATTTGTGGAAATCCAGCAGGCAACCGTCTTCCT